>NC_142804.1:66002118-66163018 GCF_049724085.1 Artemia sp. Qi Xiang Cuo
TTGGGCAAAATAAATCTACGAGAAGAACTACGTAAAAAAGTAGAGTACCTACCTGAGCCTGTCCGTGAAAAAAATTGCTGTAGAGGCGGTGGAAGTGTACCTAGAAAAGCAGAATGCACTAAATAAAGATTACTTTTACTCACAATGCGATCCAGCGGAGCTATTCCAGTATCATTATAAAGATCAGAGGAAGGGTAAAGCCGAGGGAGAAGAAAAGTAGTCTTCACTGCCCTATTTTGGGCTCTTTGAAGTGAGCAGAGAAGAGATTTATTAGTATTACCCCAGACAGAGCAGCAATAAGACATGTAATGAAATACAAATGCATAATAAAGAGATAGCATAACATCGGGCGGAAGAAATGAGTTAACCCGGTGCAACATTGAAGACTGGCGGAAGATGAGCGAACGGGTGTGAGTTATATGAGGCTTAAAAGAGAGAAAACAGTCAAGATACACACCAAGAAATTTCACCATAGCAGCTTGCGGTACAACATCATTCCCATAAGTCAGGATGATTGGCTCCCTTACATCTCTCATACGATAAGGGGTCCTGAAGTGTACAATGGCACTTTTTTGGCTGTTGAGAGTCATACCATTTGACCAGCACCAATCTTTTACTTTATCAAGAAGACCTTCACCTTTTATATGTTATGAAATTTGTATTCTTAAAGTTTGTGTAGTTTAAAAGGCGCTTAAAACTAGGCAATTCTAATGTAAATCACTGGAAAATTATCCGGAAATCAGAATTGCAATATATGTGGCTCTGGATAGTTACATGGTCAAACAGTTCGGGGTAAAGAACTGTAAGTAAGGAGCGACCCGGCTCAATAGTAGCCGAAACTATAAAAAAAAGGAATTTTGATACCAATAGATACATCAGAAGAATCCGATTTTTATGCTGATTTCAAATATATAAGTTTCATCAAGTTTAGTCTTACCCATCAAAGTTACGAGCCTGAAAAAATTTCCCTTATTTCCGAAAAAAGGGGGAAACAACCCCTAAGAGTCATCGAACTTTAATGAAAATCCCACCATCAGATTCAGCGTATCAGAGGATCCTACTATAGAAGTTTCAAGCTCTTATCTGCAAAAATGTGGAATTTTGTATTTTTTGCCAGAAGAAAGATCACGGATGCGTGTTTATTTGTTTGTTTGGTTTTCTGTTTTTTTTTTTTCCCAGGGGTGATCGTATCCATCCAGTAGTCCTAGAATATCGTTAGAGAGCTCATTCGAACGGAAATTAAAAGTTCTAGTGCCCTTTTTAAGTGACCAAAAAATTAGAGGGCAACTTGGCCCCCTCCCACGCTCATATTTTTCCCGAAGTCACCCAATCAAAATTTTGAGATAGCCATTTTGTCCAGCATAGTCGAAAATCTAATTAATAAGTCTTTGAGGATGACTTAATCCCCCACAGTTCCCGGGGGAAGGGCTGTAAGTTATATACTTTGCCCATTCTTTATATATAGTATTGGTTAACGGGAAGTATACAGGCCTTTTCAGGAGGAATTTTTTCTGGTGGGGGGGGGGGTCGGAGTAGGGGTTAGGGGGGAATCTTTCCATAGAGGATGTTTCCTTGGACGAAGAGACATTTCCATGAAGGGGGTGCCAGATTTCCCAGTATTATTTAAAAAACGATCAGAAATTAAATACAAAAAACAAGTTTTTTTCAACTGAAAGTAAGGAGCAATATCAAAACTTAAAACGAACAGAAATGATTACGTATATGAGGGGGTTCGCCTCCTAGTCAGTACCTCGCTCATTACGCTAAAGTTTGTTTAGTACTTTTAAAAGAGCTATCTATTCTAACTAACCGGCCTTTGTGATTCAGAGGTTTGTGGTTCGAACGATATTCAAACTTTAGCGTAAAGAGCTAGGTATTGACTAGGGGGCGAACTCCCTAATATACTTAAAAAAACATACGAATATAGAAATTCGATAAGTAAGTTTGACTCTGTCTCATAACTTTATTTTTAAAAACAATAAAAACTATAGCGTAAAGAGCGAGGCGTCGAGGAGGGCACAGCCCCTTTCATATACGGAATAATTTCAGTTCGTTTTAAGTTTTAATGCCACTCCTTACTTTCAGTTAAAAAAAACTTGCTTTTTTTATTTAATTGCTATATGAAGTCATATTACAGGCTTAATGTATGCAAAAATCTCTCTAATATTTTATTTTCCTTGAAATAAAATCATTTTTTCGTGCAGTTATTACACTCAGAAAGGCAGAGGTTTCTGACTTTGATTTTATCTTAAGCAGAAAAAATTCTTCTTTTAAATGAAAAAATGGACTAAATGAGATTGGTAATCAGACCAGGTCTAGTTGTCTCTCTTTGCTTGTTTCTACTTTTTGTTTTCTTATTTTCTCTTTTTTCTGTTTCTCCGTGTTTCATTTCTTTTCTTTCTTCGATAAACATTTTCGTTGACAATGGAAACCTCGTATCTTCATTTTTCGAAACTATTTTGTAGACATAGTGAAAATGCATGTAAACAACAAAAATCTGAGATTATGTTTGGTTATTACTCTTGATTACATGATATCCATTATAGAATTTATTTGATTAACATACATGAAGGATGACATACATCTAGAATATCCACACACTTTAAATATATTGATGCCAGCGATAGAGAAACAAATTGTTTTGAAAAAAAAAATGCATATGACAGTTTTTTTTTTAAATTTTAACCGGTAAATTTGCTGAGAAATATCTGACTTTAAGAGATATAACACACTCTGGAAAAATATATTTAGAATATTTATATTAGGGTTTTTAGTACTTGGTGCATGTTTGGCTGGGTTTCTTGTATTCTAGTTATTTTTTAAAGGTTGATTCCTAGAAAAGCTTCTAATTCTTGCGGCTCATTGTAGCATTAAGCCACCCGAGGTTAACAAAGCTGGGCACATACCTCTCCCACTCCATCCTGATTTGAGTTTAAATCTTTACTCCTTCCCATGAAGTTTCAATTTCCTTCAAATTCAAGCTTTCAAAAATAATTAGCCTTGAGATGGAAAGGAGATGTCAATCATTCTGTGATTTAAATTTTATTATAAATTTCTGTTTAACAGCTTGCTGGAAGTACTTTCTAGCCAATTATTCTGATTTCTTAAATTTTTGTCTCTTCCCTTCTGATCTTGTTTTTGAACCTCCTTTTAATAGGGTTGGCAACCACCATTTTCAAAAATTCATACTTAAAACATGAGGGCATTAAAATACAAATATTTTTTACCCTCTGGACTCACCTCAAGTCCTTTCATCCGTGAAAACCACGAAATTCTAAGATTTTTCTTTAGTTTGTTTCAAGTCGTATAGGTGTTTAGCGTAGTAGCCTACCACTTTTTCGTCAGTGTTGCTACGTTGAATCTTGAAAACAAATAAGCAAACCCGATTAATTAAATTTGGCAGCGCTATTTGTCCGCATTAACAAAATCCCAAAGACAAATACACCTTCAAGGAAAAGATAATCTTCCTAGTTCCTAAGCTTTTTGGTGCTCCATACTTTTTTTTATGACTTTCCCCCACCTTTCTTTATCTTAATTTGGCTCCCACTACTGTCAAAACTGCATAACTTAAGGTGTTTTTCACTAGATGGGGCTCCAACTTTTTTCCAATTCTAGATGATATGCATGGTTGTATAAGTTTTTACTTACACAATTCCTATTAAGGGGTGTTTTTTTTCTGATTTTCCCCCACGTTTCTTTTTCTTAATTTGGCTCCAGCTACTGTCAAAACTGCATAATTGCTTAAGGTCTTTTTCACTAGATGGGGCTCCAAATTTTTTCAAATTCTAGGTGATATGCATGGTTGTGTAAGTTTTCACTTAACCTAACTAAACAATCAGATTTCATTTTCACTATTTTTGGTGCTTTAACTAGAAATCTATTCTTATCACCCTGTTGAAGACTCTAAACCCGGTAAAGACCACATAGCATTAATGCCTTCCTCAAATTGCTATTTAGGGGGAATAATAATAATAAAAAAAAATTTGATGATTTTAATAGGAAGTGCCCAGATTTTTGGTAAAATTTAGGATTTTAGAATTCTGTTATTATTATAAAATATACTGTAATAACAAGCTATACGTTTCCGGAATAAATTTTCTTATTTCCATATTTTATTCTATTTTAAAGATGTGTGTAAAACTTGATTTTCAACCGATCCACTTGCATAAAAGAATGTTTTTTCTCCTCAATAACTTGAGTCGAATCTTATTATATCTTAAGTTTGTTTTCAATGAAAGAAAGAAGATTATATTTTATAGTTTCATGCTATTATCAAGTTATACAACTTTTTGATATTAAGAAAAGAAATGAAAGAACTCTCTTATTCTTTAACAGGGGCAGTCAAATCCCGTCACTGGATTTCAATCTACAATGGATGACCGGTTTGACCATTATAAGCGACCCCCCTCAAGAGAACGGAGTCGAGATCCATCAGTTGATAGGTTCAGTCGTTCATCTCATATGGGAAGTCTTGCGAGAGACCGATCACCATCTGTTGGACAGGTAGGACCCTAAAAAGCATCTATACAGGTCTAAACTGTGAAATATAGGTCAAAGGTATTATAGATTAAAGTCCTAGTTGTTGATTAGTCCTTTTGAATAAAACTCGGACTCAAAATTCAACAATTTTTTCTTCTCGTGCAAAGTTTATTTCTTTTTATTTTGTTTCGGAGAAAAATTGCGTGAATAATAAAATACAACAAGCTATAATCACAAACCATTAATATTTGATATGTTCATTGTTTCTTTATATATAGTTCGTCAGTTAATTTGTCATAAATTGTTTGACTATAACACTAGAGTCCCTCTTAAATTGAAGCAAATTTCGGATGTCTAAATTCTATGTTTACTTTATTTTATAGATGTAATTTGATTTATAACTAGTTTCTTCTATGTTAACTAATTTAAAAAAAAAAATTCCACAAAATAAGTTTTTCAAGGAAAAGTAAAGAAATCCATTAAACAAAAATGAGCAGAAAAAGAATCAAATAGTCTACCAAGCGTAAAACTACCACAAATCAGTATCAATAAATAAATGAAACCCAAAACGAACAGATATATAATAAATACCTCAAAACGAACAGAAATTAACATGATTATGGCTCACAACCCCTATGCCTTCTCACGGCCAGAACATAATTTGAGTTTTACTGAAACATTTCTTTAATGTTTTCACTTTTAGCATATGTATATTAAACTGACAATGCACATTCATTTTTTTTTTTTCAGTAAAGTGCAAATTATGTTCCGGCCTTGAGAAGGCATAGGGGTTGTGAGCCCTAATCATGTTAATTTCTGCACGTTTTGAGTTTGACTTGGTTATTTATTGTAATGTCTGTTTTTTTTTTGAGGGGGGGGGGGTCCATTGTTTATTGATGCTGATTTGTGGTTTTTTTACTCTTGGTAGATTATTTGATTCTAGTTTTGCTCATTTTTGCACTAGACAACTAAGATTCATATATCAGTTATGCCTTGCCCCCGACAGACCCTGAGGAAAGAATGAAAAATTATGCAATTTATCGATTGTTTCTATGTAGTATTTATGATTGAGAAGGGGGGAGGGCGATATCCTGTGTATAACAAAAATAAGGATGAGGATATTACGGTGAAACTTCATGACATTTTAACCATTAAGAACAAAATGGCTAATTTTGATCAAATACTATTGGAAGAAGGGTAGGGAAGACGGGCTTGGGAGGGAAACGGATTGGTATCAATCCCTTTAATTCTTATAAAAATCACTAAAACTTTCAATTTTCAGCTGAATGAGCACCTTCCAAAGTTTCTACGACAACTCCTTCCATGTCAAAAAGATTAATAAAATGAAACTTTATTGCTCTTTACTTATATTGCGTTTCAGAAATTTTATTGAAAACCGCCAACAATATCTTCATTTCAACACAAAATTTAGAGGGCTAATTAAATTGTGATAAAATAATATGTTCTGGTACACAAAAACTGCTCACAGTGAGTGGAGAGGAACAACACACCCTATAGCCGCACGGTCGCACACTACCTGAACCCCAGCCGCATAGTCGCAGGTACAGAGACCACCTTCTCCACACTACAAATTTTTATTTGATTTTCTTAATCTTAGGTTTAATGTTTTACATTGAACAAACTGCTTTGATAGTTACTTTTTATAAACAATTGAGTCTAAAGGCATTAAATATTTTGGTGTTTGATAACAAAGTTCAAAACTGTCGATATTCTTAAAAAATATCCGTGAAAATATTATACAAAAAAGTTTTAATGTAGCTCGTTACTTTTAGTTGAAAAAACTTGTTTTTTAATTGAATTTATGATTGTTTTTTTAATAACGCCCAGGATACCTGGCCCCCTCCACGAAAAATCCCGCTCCCCCCAAAAATATCCTCTGGGCAATTCAATCCTGGCGAAAATTTACCTCGAACAATTACCCTTAACATCTTGACGCCTAAAATTGAGTCGGTAAAGAAAAAGCAAGACATAAAGGAATTTTGTATAGGAATTCTGGCAAATTCACCAAGTGTAAAATATCCCCTGAAAAGTTCACCCCCCTGGAAACTTCCTTCTCCATGGAAATTTTTCCCCGTGTAAAATCCTCCCAGCAGAAAATTTCTCCCCTCCCAACCCGAAGAATGTATACATATTCCCAATAACAAATGAAGCAATGGGTAAATTTTATAACTTATAAACCATTCCCCTGTGGCTGAAGGGGGCCATTTTATCTCTAAAGACATAGTTATTGGGCCTTTCAACTATGCAGAAGAAAAAATCCATCTCAAAATTTTGATCAGACGATTTTCAAAAAAGGTGACGTGGGTGGGGGCCTAGTTGCCCTACAATTACTTTTGTCACTTAAAAAGGGCACTAGAATCTTTTATTTCCATTAGAATAAACCCTCTCTCAACGGTCTGTGCCCACTGGATCAATATGATCACCCATGGAAAAAAAAAAAAGTAAACACGCATCCTTGATCTTTCTTCTAGCAAAATTACGAAATTCCACATTTTTGTAGATATTAGCTTGAAACCTCTACAGTAGGGTTCTTTGATACGCTGAATCTGATGGTGTAATTTTCATTAAAGTTTTATGGCTTTCCCCCTTTTTTTGAAAATCAGACAAATTTTCCCAGGCTCGTAGCTTTGGACTGGTCAAACTAAACTTTATGAAAAGTATATATTTTGAATCAACATAATAAGCCCCTTCCTTTAATGTATCAATTGGTATAAAAATTCAGTTATTTGGAGCATCGGTTGCAATTGAGCCGGGTCGCTCAGTACCTACAGCTAATTACCATGAACTACTCGATTACTCACAAAATCCAAACAGAGATCATTGAATTTATTGATCGTTTTTTCTGCGTTACCAAAAGTACTGTATTCATAAAACTTTACAGTTTCATGAAATGTAATAAAACAAATAGAAAAGGATTTTCAACTAAAGTAAGGACCAAGTTTAAAACTCAAAGCAAATATAAATTACTTTGTATATAAGCGGGACTGCCCCCTTCTCAACACCTTGCTTATTAAAAAAGGTATTTTTAGTGCTTTGAAAAATCTTATCTTTTCAATTGCAAATTTTCTTTAAAATTTGGAAAAAATGCCAAACTTCACAGTAAAGAGTAAGGAGCTAAGGAGGAGACAGCCCGATTCATGTAAATAATAATCTTTTCGAAAAGGTTTCAAATCTGTTTCTTGCTTTCAGTTCAAACGCTCTTTTTTTATTTAACTTCTGATTGTTTTCCAAATCATACCCCGGCTTAACCAAGATATAATTTGAGGTACCTGTTCCTTAAATCCCTGGTTAATTGTTTTTAAAATGTGTAAATCCATAATTAAAACTTAAGCACAAGTTTCGCTAAACACTCGCTAAACAAGGAAAAATAGACCTACTCCTAAAAGAGATAACACGGTACAGCTGGGACGTTATCGGTCTCGCCGAAACCCATCTTCCAGTCACTGGTGAAGAGAAACATGGAGATGTTACCCTTCTACTTTCGGGACGTAATGATATAATTTGTATAATTTGAGGTACCTGTTCCTTAAATCCCTGATTAAATGTTTTTAAAATGTGTAAATCCATAATTAAAACTTAAGCACAAGTTTCACTAAACTCTCGATAAACAAGGAAAAATAGACCTTCTCCTAAGAGAGATAACACGGTACATCTGGGACTTTATCGATCTCGCCGAAACCCATCTTCCGGTTACTGGCGAAGAGAAACATGGAGATGTTACCCTTCTACTTTCGGGACGTAATGATGGGAAACATCGACAAGGTGTAGGTTTCCTACTGTCTAATAAAGCTAGAAAATCCTTAATCTCCGTAAAACCGCTCACGGAATGGATCATCATGATCCGCCTGAAAGGTTCACCCACCAACCTCACAATTATCCAAGTAGGCCTATACGCTCCGCATTCCAGCAGAGACGATGAAGAGTCTGAAAACTTCTTTCTACAGCTTCTAAGTCTAGTTGATTCTGTCCCTAAAAACAACATAATCTTTGTCATTGGTGACTTCAATGCCATCGTCGGAAACAACCACACAGGACACGAAGATGTAATGGGCAAATTTGGACACGGAAAAATGAACAGAAGAGGATAACGCCTTATCGAATTCTGCAGAGACAACGATTTAGTCATTACAAACACACTGTTCGAGCACAGACTTCGCCGTAAGACATCCTGGACCTCACCAGATGGAAAAACTAAAAACTTAATGGACTACATCCTCGTGTCTAGACGTTGGAAAATGTCCATCCTAAACACAGTCACACTAGCTGATGGCGACTTTGACAGCGACCACTCGCTTGTCATGTCTAGGTTCAAAACAAGACTTAAAACAGCATCAAAGTTGTTTAAGAAAACCCCCAAATTTCGAGTAGATCTACTGAAAGACGAGAACACACATGTGATCTATATCACCATTCTATCCGAAAAAATTTCGGAGCTCACGTCGAGCTCTCCATCTATCCTGTCTAAGGAAGATATTGACAACCTGGTGACTAGCAGCACAAATATCATATGTGATGTCGCTCATTCCACACTGGGTACCCTAAAAAACATTCAGAAACCTTGGATAACAGACAAGATCATCTCCCTCTGCGACGAAAAGTGCCAACTCACGAACAAGCAAGATAAAGAAAAAAGGGACCGATACAAGCAACTCAAACGAGCTGTTGAGAAAACCATCAGACGTGCTCATCGTGATTTTATTAAAGAAACCTGTCATCAATGTGAATCGGCCTTCAAGAAAGGAGACCCCCACTACATGTATAGAAGAGTGCAGGAATTGGCCAAAAAGAAGGACATCAAAGCGTGTTCCCTTCTTTACGAACATGGAAACCAAATGCAATCCACAGACAGAATCCGATCTCGATAGAAAATAATATTTTAAAAATAAACTGAATCTGGACATCCACCCAGACCCAACAATTCTCGACACTTTCCCCATCACCTCTACAGATCCAAGTCCTCCCTCTTTTCACTCTGAAATAGAAGCAGCTATCAGAGACTTGAGAACAAACAAAGCTGCCGGCCCCGATGGAATCCAGCCTGAACTACTGAAAGTAAACTGCAAACCACTCCTTGACCTTTACCACAAAATTGCCAAAGCTGCTTGAGAAAAATGTCACTTCCCCTCACCCTGGTGCGAAGCCACGATAATCCCCCTGCATAAGAAAGGCTCTAAAATTGTCTGCGACAACTACCACCCAATAAGTCTTACCAGTCACGCAGCAAAAATCCTCACAAGAGTCATGCTCGGGCGTATACGAGCCATTTCCTCAATGGTCATTCCGGAATACCAAGCCGGCTTCCGACCTAATAGATCAACAATTGATCAGATATTCACTGTTCGGCAGATCATGGAAAAGTACAGCGAACTTGGGCGCATCATCTACCACCTTTTCATAAACTTTAAACAAGCTTTCGATCGGATATGGAGAGAAGGTCTATGGCACACCCTTCTTCACTTTGGCATCCCATTCAACCTGATCTCGCTGATCAAAGACATGTATAAGAAGTTCAGTAGCCGCGTCATGACTGGAGAAGGACTTACCGGGAGCTTCAAAACCTCTACCGGAGTACTTCAAGGTTGCCTAATGTCACCGGAGCTGTTCAATCTCTTCCTAACTGCAGCCCTTTCACTCACAAACAACCCAACCGGCGCCCTTGTCGGGGGAGTGGTGATAGACAAACTAGCATATGCTGATGACATAGACCTAATAGCTGAGTCCCTTCAAGATCTACAATCTCAGGCTAACAGCGTTCACTCGTCCACCAACCTCTTCGGGATGGCCATCAACACGTCAAAAACGAAAGCCATACTTTGCTCACGCAAGTTCGATTAACAGGTAAATCTTAGCCTTCAGCTTGGTGGCGATACCATTGAGTGGATGGAAGGCTTCACTTACCTTGGGAGCTTACCTTGAGTTACAAACAACTCAAATACATCAAGAGGCGCCTGACACTTGCGAACTCCAATTTTAAAGCTCTGATCCCCATCTGCAGGAAACAGACGATCAATACAGCCTAGCTGCCTTTGAAACCAAATCCATCCATAATACCGTCCTATGTTTGAATTTTCAATTTTGGATAAAATTTGAATATAGGCTACTTAAAACATAGGCGATGAATAGTTACTTTGGTAAGAAGTCCTTGTTAATGTTACTACTAAATAATTTCGGTGGGAAGAACAGAAATATCATTATTTGTTTGGATGGAAATATTATGAGAATTTTGATCTTCTACATAACTGAAGCCACTATAACCTCTAAAATAAGATTTTCTTATCGGTAAATACGTTAGGCTACATAGGTTTGTTTAAATACATTCAAGTACTTCATAGAACTAGAAAAAGAAAATAACTCCATTTAAAATTGCTGTAGACTAAGTTCCTTGCAGTATTTGCAACCCCAATGAAATTTCCTGGCGGGGCTGATGATGAACTGCCTTGATATCCACCTCTGTGCTGGTAGAAATGGGAATGTAACATTTTTGCTGTATAGCGAAACCATTTGATTAATTCTTACTCCTCCTGTCTCTTTCAACATTTATCTGAAGCCTCGTGAAAAGTAAGCAGTTTGTCTATTAAAATTTACTTTTTTACGAACCCACCCTATCCCCACCCAAACAATGACTCACCCCCCTCATTATAGCTGATCCGCAATTACAGATCGCCAAGCGCGTCGCCTAATTGTATTACAAATTGAATAAAAAAAAAGAATTTTTTTTAACTGAAAGTAAGGAGCGACGTTAAAACTTAAAACGAGCAGAAATTATTCCGCATATGAAAGGGGCTGTTCCCTCCTCAACGCCTCTCTCTTTACGCTAAAGTTTTTCATTGTTTAAAAAAAAAGAGTTGTGAGAAAGTCAAACTTTAGCGTAAAGAACGAGGTGTTGAGGAGAGGACAGCCCCTTTCATATACGGAATAATTTCTGTTCGTTTTAAGTTTTAATGTCGTTCCTTACTTTCAGTTAAAAAAACCTTGTTTTTTTATATTTAATTTTCGAACATTTTTGAATTAATGGAGGTTTTGATTTTGGCTCATCGTACATGAATAGTTAAAGCAAAATTTGAATATACAAAATTTTACTTTTATTTGGTTAAATAGCTTTCTCGAAACCTGTTTAATTTTATTTACGAACGTTTTTATTAGTAATAAATATACCTAACTTACGAATTAACTTACGTAACGAACTTCTATATTCCTATATTTTTAATACGTATATTAGAGGGTTCGCCCCCTAGTCAATACCTTGCTCTTTAATTTAAAGTTCGAATTTTCTTCCAATTCTTTAAAAATGACCCCTTAATCACAAATGCCGTTAATTAGAATAAGTAGCTCTTATGAAAGTACTAAATCATCTTTGGTTTAAAGAGCGAGTATTGACTAGGGGGTGAACCCAATCATATACGTTTCTGTCGTTTTAAGTTTTGATGTTGCTCCTTACTTTCAGTAAAAAAACTTGTTTTTTTTATATATATATAATTTCTGATCTGTTTTTAAATAATGCTGGGAAATCCTGCGCCCCCTTCATAGCAATGTCCCTTCTCCCATTAAAACTTCCTTAATGGAATGATCCTCCCACATAACCCCCGACCCCCCCCCCACTACCAGAAAAAATTCCCTTTGAAAACGTCTGTATACTTCCCAATAACCAATACTATATGTTAACATTGAATAAAGTTAATAACTTTCAGCCCTCCCCCCAGGGGGTTCGGGGGATAAAGTTATCCTAAAAGATATAGTTATCATATTTTCGACCATGCTGAACAAAATGGCTATCTCAAAATTTTGATTGGGGGACTTTGGGAAAAAATGAGCGTGGGAGGAGGCCTAGTTGTCCTAAATTTTTTTGGTCACTTAAAAAGGGCAAAAGAACTTTTAATATCCGTTCGAATGAGCCCTCCCAGGACATTCTAGGACCACTTGGTCGATACGATCACCCCTGGACAAAAAAAAACAACAAAAAAACAAATAAACACGCATCCGTGATCTTTTTTCTGGCAAAAAAATACAAAATTCCACATTTTTGCAGATAGGAGCTTGAAACCTCTGCAGTAGGGTTCTATGATACGCTAAATATGATGGAGTGATTTTCATTAAGGTTCTAGGTTCTAATCAGCATTAAAATCAGATTCTTTTGATGTATCTATTGGTATCAAAATTCCGTTTTCTACAGTTTCGGTTACCATTGAGCCGGGTCGCTCCTTACTTGCAGTTCGTTATCACGAACTGTTTGATAAAGCGAATCAAATTGGTTGAATCCTGTACTGCCACCGTGTGGCATTGCTTCTGTTACAACTGGAAAGCCTAAAATACAGTTATTCATACTTTTAAATCAATTAGCTTCTCAGAATTTTAAATTGATTGCAAATTCATCCTCTTTGGGGTAAAGTTGTAGTTTTGCGCCCTAAAACAGCAAGAAAACAAAACTTTCCCCTGGTCCAATCTGTATGGTCACTTAAAAAGGAGCCTTAAATTTGTGCTTGAAAGAGCTCCCTCCCAATTATCTTGGACCTTTGGTTTGATACAATCTCCCCTGGGGAAAAACAGAACAAATAAATCTGCATCAACGATGTCTCTTTTGGAAAAAAAAAAATGCAAAATTCCACATTTTTAAGATTGGAGCTTGAAACCACTATGGTATGGTTATCTGATATAATGTACCTAATAAAGAGCTTTTCAATAAGATCCCTTGTTTTTTTTTGGAGGGGGGGGGGTTCTTTTTTTTCAAAAATCAGGCCATTTTTCTCAGATTTTTGGTTGTGGGTGGGTAACAATAAACTGAAAGAAATCTAAATATTTAGAATTAGCATAAAAAGCCAATACTGCCGGTGTAGCAATTGTCACGAGAATTAAATTTTCTAGTTTTGATGAATATTGGTCCAAGTCACTCTTTACCTCGGGTTTTTTTTCACAAACTGTTTGATAAGACTCTCTTATGACGAAATTTTTTTTCGTTATTTCGATGAAAATTCGCTATTTTTTCGATATTTCATGTCGCCCAACCACCACTGATCTTTTGGCGTTTGCCCCCCCCCCCGAAAATATTCTGCCGGCGCTCTTGTATTTAACACAGCACGTTTGTGAACTAACTAGGCCAAGTTCTTCTTTGATTACCTTTCTCTTCTTTCAAAATCTTAGACAGCAACCTAATTTGACGGAGCATTACCATTTGCATAATATCTTGAAAAATTCACTTATCATGCCAGCCGATACAAGTTGCAACCCTGAATGTTTATCACCTGAAGACTGGTATCTACACCCGCCTATTGAAACTAAATATTCAACAGTTCAGGAGTTTCTAATATAAAACTGATGGTAACAACTTTTAGTAGAAACAAATAAACTTATGGAAATGCATTTTTTGAATTAATTAGGAAAAAAAATGCCTTTTTTGAATTAATTAGGGGCATATAAGGTTTTTATAGAAGCCGTTGTCGTAGAAACTTCAAAACAGGCTCCTTCGATTGGAAATTACAGGGCTAGTGCCCTTTTTAATAGTCGAAAATTATTGGAGGGCAACTAGCCCCCTCCGAAGCCCATCATTCCCCCAAACACACCCAATAAAAATTGTGAGATGCCGATTTTGTTCAACGTAGTTGATTTCCAGATAGAAAAGATGTTTTTGAGGAGAACATTCCCCCACAAGCCTCAGTGCACGGGTTTTAATTTATGCCCTCTGGGAATGTAAGGCTTTTATAGAAGGCGTTGTCCTAGAAACTTCAAAACAGGCTCATTCAATTGGAAATGAAAGGGCTACTGCCCTTTTTAATAGTCGAAAGTGATTTGTAGTGTAACTAGCCCCCTCCCCTTCCCCCCCACGCCCATCATTTCCCCAAACACATCCAGTCGAAATTTTCAGATAAGTATTTTGTTCAGCATAGTTGATTTCCACATAGAAAAAATGTTTTTGAGGAGGACACTCCCCCAAAATACTCAAGGCAAGGGTTGTAAGTTATGCCCTGAGGACATATAAGGTTTTTAAAGAAGGCGCTGTCGTAGAATCTTCAAAATAGGCTCATTTGACTAGAAATTAAAGGGCTAGTGCCCTTTCTAAGAGTCTAAAGTGATTGGAGTGCACCTAGCCCCCCCCCACGCCCATCAATTCCCCAAACACCTCCCAACAAAATTTTGAGATAGCCATTTTGTTCAGCGTAGTTGATTTCCAAATATAAAATATGTTTTTGAGGAGGACACTCCCCCAGAAACTTCAGGGCAAGGATTTTAAGATATACCCTGGGGGCATATAAGGTGTTTATAGAAGGCGTTGTCGAAGAAACTTCAAAATAGGCTCATTCGGTTTGAAATTCAAAGGGATAGTGCCCTTTTTAATAGTCGAAAGTGATTTGAGGGCAGCTAGCCCCCCCCCACACCCATCATTTCCCCAAACTCATCCAATCAAAATTTTGAGATAGTCATTTTGTTCAGCGTAGTTAATTTCCAGATGGAAAACATTTTCAGATGAAAAAATATTTTTGAGGAGGACACTCCCCCACAACCGTCAGGGCAAGGGTTTTAAGTTATGCCCTGGGGGCATATAAGGTTTTTATAGAAGGCGTTGTTGTAGAAACTTCAAAACAGGCTCATTCGATTGGAAATTAAAGGGCTAGTGCCCTTTTTAATAGTCGAATGTGATTGGAGGACAACTAGCCCCCCCCCCGCCCATCATTTCCCCAAACACATCCAATCAAAATTTTGAGATAGCCATTTTGCTCAGTGTAGTTGATTTCGAGATAGAAAATATGTTTTTGAGGAGGACACTCCCCCACAACCCTCAGGGCAACAATTATAAATTATGCCCTGGGGACATATAAGGTTTTTATAGAAGGAGTTGTCGTAGAAACTTCAAAACCGGCTGATTCAATTGGAAATTCAAAGGGCTAGTGCCCTTTTTAATAGTCGAAAGTGATTGGACGGCAACTAGCCTCCCCCCCTCGCCCAAAATTCCCCCAAACACATCCAATCAAAATTTTGAGATCGCCATTTTGTTCAGCGTAGTTGATTTCCACTTAGAAAATACATTCTTGAGGAGGACACTCCCCCACAACCTTCAGGGCAACCTTCAGGGCATATAAGGTTTTTATAGAAGGCGTTGTCGTAGAAACTTCAAAACATGCACATTCAATTGGAAATTCAAAGGGCTAGTGCCCTTTTTAATAGTCGAAAGTGACTGGAGGGCAACTAGCCCCCCCCCGTTGAGATAGCCATTTTGTTCAGCATAGTTGATTTCCAGATAGAAAATATATTTTTGAGGGGGACAATCCCCCACAACCCTCAGGGCAAGGGTTTTAAATTATGCCCTGGGGGAATATAAGGTTTTTATAGAAGGTTGTGTCGTAGAAACTTCAAAAAAGGCTCATTCGATTGGAAATTCCAAGGGCTAGTGCCCTTTGCAATAGTCGAAAGTGATTTGAGGGCAACTAACCCCCCTCTCACGCCCATCTTTTCCCCAATGACATCCAATCAAAATTTTAAGACAGCCATTTTATTAAACGTAGTTTTAAGTTCTGGAAATTAGGTCTTTGAGGATTACAACTCCCCAAAAGCACTCAGGGCAAGTGTTGCAATTTAAGGATTCTCCGAATCCTTCATATTATTTCTTATGGAAGGGATGCTCGTATAAATTTTAGAGAGCGCTCATTTGATTGAAAATTGAAAGTTCTTGTTCACTTTTTAAGAGTCAAAAGAGATTGAAGGGCAAGTAGCCCATCTCCCTCCTCCACGCCCTCAATGCATCAGATAAAAATTTTGAGATAGACATTTTGTTAAAATAGTTCAAAGTTCTGATAACAAAAAACTCCGGTGTCGACACAGCCCACCAGGGCCCTGGGGTAGGCGTTGTAAGTTGTGCCCTGGGGCATAACTTATTAAGGGGGGTTTATAACTTATGGGAAGGGTTTTGTATGGGAAGAACACATAGGAAATCTGTTATAATTATCCAATTATATGATTAAAATACATACTCTTTGATAGATGAAAAATTGCTTTGGCACACAAATTCCTATTAAGGTCAATTCCAAACAGTCGTGATCCCTTTGTGTCAGCAAGTTAAATGGTCTAAACCTCCTTATAGAAGCTATTTTTTCAATCCCTTCCCTATTCAATCGCTTTCAACTAGTTATGCAAGCTTTATATTGTCCATATACATGTTGTTTATCATAGAGGTTATCTTATTGACGTTTAAAAAAGACTCATTCAATTTAAAGTGAAAGTTTTAGATCTATTTTTTAAAGTCAAGAAAAATCGGACAGTAAGCACCCCCCCCCCCCCCCGCATGCCATAAAAACTTGAAAGTTTTTGCAATCAAAACGAACAAAGATTAATTAAAAAAAAACTTTCCGAAGAATAAATTTTTCAAAGAAAAGTAAAGGCCATTTTAAACGTAAGATCATCATATACTAATACCTGTTGAAAATAAAGTTAAAAACGACAAGAAATTACTTTTAAAGAATAAATGAACCCTAAAACGAACAAAAATTGGATTAACAAGAATAGGAAAAAACATTAGGAAATCGCGAACATAAATGAACAAATAAATCTTAAAGCGAGTAATGCTTGGATTGAATAGGAAAATCAAGCTTAAAACGAAAACAAATATTTTGCTATTAAAGTATAAATGAAACTTAAAACGAACAGAAATTAAATAAACAATTAATGCGAACAAATAGGCCTATACAATATATATTTATGTAAATGAATAAATAAATCTTAAAACGAGTGAAACTTAAATTGAATATGCAAATCAAGTTTGAATCGAATAAAAATAACTACAAACAAAATTTGGGTATCGTCTCACTGCAGAAGCCTAAAACCTACTGCGCCATTGGCGCTTTACTGAAAACGAATCATATTACAGATGTTTTCTTTTGTACTTAATACTGAAAATAAATATTAAAATTACAGTAAAATTTTGAACTGATGAGCTTTTAGCAATTAATATCATTATGCGTCAAATATTCAGCTTAATTTATTAGTTCTTTTCAAGATTGGTCAAGACAAATATAGTTTCACTGCAAGCAAAATTTGGATACTGTCCCCTTCTTTAACTGTAAAAACCTAAAGCCTTCTGCGTCATTGGCGCTTCACTGAAAACGAATTACTCTTATATTACAAATTTATTCTTTACCAGTTCTTACAACATTGAAAATGAAAATAAAAATTACAGTGAAAAAAAATCTTGAACTGATGGATCTTTAAACATTTAATATCATTATATATCTAATATTCAATTTGATTTTGTTTATACTTTCCAAGACTGTTCAAGACTCATATAGTTTTGCTATTTTTTTTAACTCTGCCATTTTTTGTAGCTAATCGTGTTAGTTTCTAATGAAAACATTCTATGGCTTCTAGGCATTTCTATTTGAGCGGAAAACTGCACCTCAAACTTTGTGGAACATGTATTTTCTTGCACGAAACACCAAAATATAATAAAATGTCAAGTTTCGGAGTGTTCCACCATACGCAAGCAAGTGCCATTGGTATTTTTGAATCCGCATGGTCAATTTAGGGGTGGAGGGTAGGCTAATTCTCGCAGCAGCCCCATTCCGTCGTGGTATGGTTCATATTTTCAACACCTGGCGTCCGGACTATCATATAATCTACCGAGCATACAACTACTCCAAATCAGTATCAATAAATAAATGAAACCCAAAACGAACAAAAATTAAAATAAATATTAGAGTCAAACTCAAAACGAGCATAAATTAATGTGAGTAGGGTTCAAAACCCCTAACCATTCTAAAAGCCAGAATATAATTTGTACTTTACTGAAAAAAAATTCAAATGAGTTTACTGAAAAAAAATGTGCATTGTCTATTTAATATACATATGCTGATATTTATTCCCTAAAATCTTAATTAATTTTTTATTTCTTAAAGTTATAAAAGTGAAAATATTTCCAAGAATTGTTTTCAGTAAAGCGCCAATGACGCAATAGGTTTTAGGCTTCTGCAGTGAGACGATACCCAAACTCTTGTTTGTAGTTATTTTTATTCTATTCAAACTTGATTTGAATATTCAATTTAAGTTTCACTCGTTTTAAGATTTATTTATTCATTTACATTAATATATATTGTATGTTTGTTCGCATTGATTGTTTATTTTATTTCTGTTCGTTTTAAGTTTCATTTATACTTTAATAGCAACATATTTTTTTTTGTTTTAACCTTGATTTTCATATTCAATCCAAGAATACCTTAATTTTAGGTCTGTTTATTCAGTTATTTCATTTCTTGTTGTATGTTTTTGCTATGATTGTTAATTTCATTTCTGTTTATTTCGGGTTTCATTTGTTGTTTAGTGGTAATTTCTGGTCCTTTTGGATTTGAATTTAAAATGTATTTTTTTATCCTGAGCTTAAGTTTAAAATGGCCTTTACTTTTCTTTGAAAAATATATTTTTCGGAAAGTTTTTTTTTAATTAATTAGTAAAAGTAGCAGTGATAGTAGTGTTAATAGTGACAAGCATTTATTACCTTCTTGTCAATTCCCCTATAAGTATTTTCTAAGACTTCTAACTTAATACTCAAATCCATTCTTGAGATAGCGCCCTTTTGACAATCTGCAAGGACATAGGGTATTTTGATTTAGTTCAAACTTCCCCTAAATATTCTGTCAAAGTTTTGACTTCATACGCTTAGCCTTAATTGTACTAGTATCATAGTAGTAGTGGTAGTAGTAGGAACAGTAATAGCAGTAATAGTGTATTATTAGTAGTGGTAATAGTAGTAGTAGGCTAGTAGCAGTATTAATTGCAGTAGCAGGTATGTTTTGCCTTTTCGTCAACTTCCTCAGATGTTTATGTGACTATCCTTAGCCTTAGTAGAACCCGATACAGAAGGAGTAATTTTAGTCATAGTAGTGGTAGTGCTAATTGTGGTAGCAGCAGAAGCAGCGGTAGTTGTAGTAGTAGTAGCGTGCAGATATTGCCTCTTTGGTCAATTGATCATCTCCCATATCATTTCCTGAAAGTTCCTAATTAATATACTCAGTTATTCCTGAGTTACGCCCTTTTGACAACCCTTATACACATAGCAAGTTTTGATTTTGTTCAAAACTCCCCTCAACATTCCTTAAAAGACTCACCTGAATACCCTTTGTATTTTGGGAAAATAGTATTCAAACATGCATATATTTCTCAATAACATATACTATGTGTAAACAATGAACAAATTGCCTAACTTACAGCCCTTGCCCTGAGGCCTCGGGGGGTTGACATCCCCAAAAGCACAAATACTTAATCTTTCAACAATGTTGAACAAAAATAGATGTCTCAAAACATTGTTTGGAAATTTGTTTTTGGAAAATTATGGGCGTGGGGGGGGGGGGCTGGTTGCTCTCAAATTACTTTGACTCCTAAAACGGGCACTATAACTTCCAATTTTGAATCAAATCAGCCCATCTGAAGTTTTTACGACAACTCATTCCATAAAAACCTTATATGCCCCGAGGGTATTACTTACAGCCCTTGCCCCATGTTTCTGGGGGATTGTGTCAACCCTGGAGAGATTATTATATGTTCTTTGGACTATTTTATTTTAAAATGAATATCTTACAATTTTAATCAGATGCGTTTCATGAAAGGTAACCTCCATCCCTTTTGACTCTTAAAGGGGAACTAGAACTTACAGTTTTCAAAGAAATGAGCCACCTCTAAGGATTATGCAACCGCTCGTTTCATAAAAACCTTAATACACCCGGAAATTACTTACATCCCTTGCCCCAAGGCTCTGGTGGTTTGTAAGAACCCCAAAAGCATTGTTATATGATCTTTGAACTATTTTGAATAAAATGCCTATCTCAAAATCTCTAATGTCTGCATTTCGGGAAAACACGACGTGTGGGGGGATAGCTGCCCTTTGATCACTTTGGTTCTTAAAAAGGGCACTAAAACTTCTGATTAAATTTTCAATGAGACCCCTCTGAAGTATATACGATTACTCTTTCTATAAAAACCATTTATACCCCCAGGGTATAACCTATAAACCTTGCCCTGAGGGCTGTGGGTTGGTTTTCATTCTCAAAGACCTAATGTTCGAACCCTTCAACTACGCTGAACAAAATTTCTTTTTCAGAATTTTGATTGGACGTGTTGGGGGAAATGATGGGCATGGAGAGGGGGCTGGTTACTCTCAAAATTACTTTGACTCATAAAAAAGGGCATTATAATTTCCGATTTCAAATCAAATGAGCCCTAGCTGATATTTTTACGACCAGCCATTCCATAAAAAAAACCTTATATACCCCCCGGGCATAACTTATACAACCCTTACCCCTAGGCTCTGGGGGTTTGTTTCAACCCCTAAGGCCTTGTTATATGATCTTTGACATTTTGAATAAATTCAAAATTTTTTGGCTATTTTGGCTATTTCAAAATTTCCATTGGATGCATGTTGGGACATTATGACGTGTGTGTGTTTGTAGAGCGGGGGGGGGGGGTAGCTGCTCTCCGATAACTCTTACTCTTAAAAGGGGACTAGAACTTCTGATTACCAATCCAACGAGCCACCTCCAAAAGTTTATAAGACCACTCTTTCTGTAAAAACCTTATATACCCCCAGGGTTAAACTTGCAACCCATGCCCTGAGGGCTGTGGGCGGGGGGAGTAGTCATCCTCAACACATAATTTTCGGAACGTTCAACTACGATGAACAAGATGGTTATCTCAGAATTTGAATAGGATGTGTTAGGGGAAATGATGGGCGTGGGGGGGGCTTGTTACCCCCAATCACTTTCGACTATTGAAAAGGTCACTAGCCCTTTCAATTTCCAATTTAATGAGCCCTTTTGAAGTTTCTACGACAACTTCTATACGAAGTGCCTGGTCTAAAACAAACAAACCAAAAGATAAATAAATAATACTTTGTGCCAACATCGTTCTTTACTTAGGCAGCGCTATTGCGCTGCTTATGATTGTAGCTGAATCTGATGATGTTTTGACCCTTAGCTCAAAACATCAAACTGTTTAAGCAAACAGTTCGTGGTAACAAACTTAAGTAAGGAGCGACCCGGCTCAGTAGTAATCGAAACTCTAAAACACGGATATTGGATACCAATGGACACATTAAAACAATGATTTTTATGCTGGTTTTAAATATATAAGTTTTATCAAGTTTAGTCCTACTCATCAAAAGTTACGAGCCTCAGAAAATTTGCCTTATTTTCGAAAAAATAGGGGAACATCCCTTAAAAGTCATAGAATCTTAAAAGTAAATCCCACCATCAGATTCAGCATATCAGAGAACCCTACTGTATAGGTTTCAAGCTCCTATCTACAAAAATGTGAAATTTTCTTTTTTTTGCCAGAAGAAAGATCACGGATGCCTGTTTATTTTTTTTTTCCCCCAGGGCTGATCGTAATGACCCAGTGGTCATAGAATGTTGCGAGAGGGCTCATTCGAATGAAAATTAAAAGTTCTAGTGCCCTTTTTAAGTGATCAAAGAATCGGAGGGCAACTAGACCCCCTCCAACGCTCATTTTTTCACCCAAAGTCACCGGATCAAAGTTTTGAGATAGCCATTTTGTTCGGCATAGTCGAAAAATCTAATAACTATGCCTTTGAGGACGACCTAATCCCCAAAAGTTCCGGGAGAAGGGCTGCAAGTTATTAACTTTGCCCATTGTTTACATATAGTATTGGTGATTGGGAAGTATACAGACGTTTTCAGGAGGGATTTTTTCTCTGGTGGGGGAGGTTCAGAAAAGAGCGAACTTTGGCATAAAGAGCGAGGTATTGACGAGGGGGCGAACACCCTCATATCCGTAATAATTCCTGCTCGTTTTAAGTTTTAATGTTGCTCCTTACTTTCAGTTGAAAACACTTGTTTTTTTATTTAATCTTTGGCACAAACCATCTTTTATGGGTACACACTATTATCAATCGTTACAAATATTTTGCTTTTCATACTTATTCACTTATTTAATACAAAATTAAATTTTCTTTTCTTTTGTCATTTGATTATTTTCTTTTTATTTGTTTTTTTTTAGCTGAATCATACGATTCCTATAGTTTGTTGCTAACCTTGAAAGAAAATTATTTTTATAATAATTTTTTATTTTTATCTTATTTAATAGGCGTGAATATAATTTTTATTTTCATTCCGTGTTTTTAGTGGAATCTTATGATGTCTATAGTCTCTTGTTAATTTTTGAAAAAAAAATCATTTTTCAAAGTTATCTCATCTTTTTATTTTATACATGTTAATATAATTTGACTTTCAAACCTCTTCGAATTTATAATAGAGAAACTTAATTTCTTCTCTAAAAACGTGAGCTGCATCTTAAGGTGTCTTAACTTCGTTTTTAATCATTGAAAGAAAGTCATCATCTATATCAAACAAATCGTGGTAACGAACTGAGAGTAAGGAGCGACCTGGCTCAATAGTAGCCGAAACTCTAAGAAACGGAATTTTAATACCCATAGATACATCAAAAGAATCAAAGGCTACGAGCCTGAGAAAATTTGCCTGATTTTTAAAAAAAAGGGGAAACAGCCCCTAAAAGTCATATAATCTAAATTAAAATTACACCATCAGATTCAGCGTATCAGCGAATCCTAATGTAGAGGTTTCAAGCTCCTATCTGCAAAAATGCGGAATTTTGTATTTTTTTGACCAGAAGAAAGATCACGGATGCGTGTTAATTTGCTTGTTTTTTTCCCAGGGGTGATCGTATCAATCTATTGGTCTTAGAACATCGTGGGAGGGCTCATTTGAACGGAAATTAAAAGTTCTAGTGCCCTTTTTAATTGACCAAAAAGATTGGAGGGCAACTAGGCCCCCTTCCCGCCCCTTGTTTCCCAAAATCGTTCGATCGAAATTTTAAGATAACCATTTGGTTCATCATACTTAAAAGGCCCAATAATTATGCCTTTGGATATAAAATGACCCCCCTCCCATAGCCCCAGGAGAAACGTTTTTAAATTTTAAATCTTTCTCATTCTTTACACATAGTATTTTTGATTGGGGAATAGATAAACATCTTAGGGTGGGGACCAATTTTCTCCTGGAGGTTTTTCCACGGGTGAGTTTTCCACGAGGAGGGATGTTTCCAGGGGGTGAACTTATCAGGGAAAATTATACACTAGGGGAACTTGCCAGAATTCCTAAACAAAATTCTTTTTATATGTCTTCCTTTCTCTCTTCCGTCTCAATTTTACGCGTGGGGTTGTTAAGGGTAATTGCCCGGTGTGAATTTTCATCGAGATTGAGTTGTCTAAAGGATACTCCATGGGGAGAGGGATTTCTCCTTGGAGATGGGGCTAGATTTCCTGGTATCATTAAAAAACGATCAGAAATTAAATAAAAACAATAAGTTTTTTCAACTGAAAGTAAATAGTAACATTAAAACTTAAAACGAATAGAAACTATTACGTATATGAATGGGCTGCCCCCTCCTCAACACCTTGCTCTTTACGCTAAAATTTGAGTTTTGTCTCAATTCTTTAAGGATGACTCCTGAAACAAAACGGTCGTTTAATTAGAACAATAAGCTTTTTTAAAGTATTTAAAAAAAAATTAGTGTAAAGAGCGAGGAGTTGAGGAGGGGGCAGCCCCTTTATATACGTAATAGTTTATGTTTGTTTTAAGTCTTTAATTAAGTCTTTAATAGTTTTAAGTTTTAATGTTTCTATTTACTTTCAGTTGAAAAACTATCTTTTTATTTAATTTCCATATTATTTTTAGCTTCATCTTGTAATGTCTATAGTTTTTAGTAGCTAAAAAATTTTTTTTAAAGTTATCTTAACATTTTTCTTATTTATAGATATTAATATAAAATGATTTTCAAACCTCTCCTTTTTAAGTAGATAATAGATAAACTTGTTTTCTTCTCAATGAACTTGAGCTGAATCTTACGATGTCTTTAGCTTATTCTTAAGCATTGAAATAAATCATCTTTTATAGTTTCATACTGGTAAAAATATTCAACTGGTAAAGTTATTTTTTAATTATTTTGTAGATGAGGAAATAGTTAGATTTTCAAACCTCTGCACTTATTTAACAGAAAAACTAAATATTTTGCGGTCTCGAGTTTATTTTCTTAGTTGAAAGAAAATCATCTTTATAGCTACTAGAATTGATATACAAACATTTTACCCTAGGGAGGTGGCCATCCAGCACGTTCATTATCCCGTCAGAGAGGAATGACACCCACTATGCAGCCGTCAGCACCATTAAGATCTGAAACACCTACTGGACGACCAGGATCTGCAGCAGGCTTTAATAATAGGAGGCTTATTCCACAATCTTCACGAGAGGTTTGACTTTAAGAGCTATCATACTTAACACACTACTCTTGACTCTACTTTACTTGGGCTTGCATCAGAACTGCACGTTTTGCGCCTCACATGGCATTTTAAATTCAATGTTTTGCGGAAATTTGTTTAACCGTAATCTCTCAAACTTACGGAATCAAGGACTCAGTAAATAAAAATTCTTTGGCATTTCATTTCAGATTCATAACCCTATTAGAAAATTTTTTCATAAAATTAGATGGAATAATCTGATGGTCATTATTTTAGAAAAATGCTTCAATACGGTATTTAAAATAAAAAACAATTACATGTAAGTAATGAATGTTTAGTCCTTATCCACTGGAGTAAAACTACACTATAAAATTAAAAAAACAATTCAAGAGGTTTTCAACTTTTCAGAAATTTGAAAAAAACTTCAATATAGATTACTTTTCAATAAAAGCTTTACAAAAAAAAACTAGCTGAACGATATATTGAAAAGCTTCACGATTTTACTGAAATGTGATACCAGCTTTCCCAAAGGAACTGAAAAAGCATCAGTCACTTTAGAGTTAGAAAAATCTTTATTTTCTTTATAAAGTCTCCAGCGACCCAGAGCAATTTCTTAAAAGAAGAAAAAACTATATATAATAAAACGTGGTCGTGATTTCAAATAGTAGAAATTAAGGTTGCCAAAAATATTATTTCTGTGTAAACGACACTTTAATACTTACAGTTTAGACTTCTGACAGGTTTAAGAGAATAATAATAATAAAAAAAATCATAAATACATAGAGATAAAATTTTGACTTCGGAGACATCATATTTTCACTTTTGAATGGATAAGAGCAGATGGTGGCATTTCTGCTAGTTTTAGGATATTCTTTAGAAAAATTTGTTGAAATCCTGGTAGATATGATCTGTGAAAATTTGTTAATTATGACTGGGGTTATATTTTTGTTTGACAATCTTGTTTATAGTTACGTGTTTTGTATCTCACTTATTGTTAAAAGTTGAGGCAACAAATCGAATATGTTATCAACCAGCAAATTTTAGGAATTATTCAATCTTGACAAGTACTAAGACCACGCTGGCTGACTATTACAGCAAGAGAAAACGAAAATAGCGGTGAAAAATGATAGATGCATAAAAATAAAGTTTTGGCTCCAGAGAGAGCAGATTTTCACTTTCGAGAGGATAAAAGTAGATGGCAGGTTCTTTTAATAGTTTTGGGACATTCTTTAACATTTTTGACGTAATCCTGGTAGATATGTTCTATAAAAAGCTGCTAAATATAAATGGCTAGATGACTGGGGTTATACTTTTTTTATTGACAACGTTGTTTTTAGTTCCGTGTTTTGTATATCAATTACGGTTAAGGCAAAAAATCCAATGTAATATTGACCAGGGAATTTGAAGAATTGTTCAGATGTAGGTAAGTTCTGAAACCAGCTAAATATTACAGCAAGCGAAATTAAGGGACAACGGAAATAGTGTTGAAAATTCACTGTCATTGAAAATGAGCAAAAATAAAAAACACCACTACATAGAATTACACCACTACATAATACATAAACATCACTAAAAAAGGAAAAAGAAAAAAAAATCAACCTGGCTCAAAAACATCCATCCCAACATGATAAACCACTGAAAAAACACCATTACATAACATAAAACCACTACATAATACATAAACACCACTAAAAAAAGGAAAAAGAAAAAAAAATCAACCTGGCTCAAAAACATCCATCACAACAAGATAACCCACTAAAAAAACATCACTACATAATACATAAGCACCACTAAAAAAGGAAAAAGAAAAAAAAATCAACCTGGCTAAAAAACATCCATCCCAACATGATAAACCACTAAAAAAACACCACTACATAACATAACACCACTACATAATACATAAACACCACTAAAAAAAGGAAAAAGAAAAAAATCAACCTGGCTCAAAAACCTCCATCCCAACATGATAACCCACTAAATAAACACCACTACATAACGGAACACCACTGCATAATACATAAACAACACTAAAAAAAGGAAAAACAAAAAAAATCAACCTGGCTAAAAAACATCCATCCCAACATGATAAACCACTAAATAAACACCGCTACATTATCTGACACCACTGAATAATACATAAACAACACTAAAAAAAGGAAAAAGAAAAAGAAATCAACCTGGCTCTAAAACATCCATCCCAACATGATAAACCACTAAAAAAACACCGCAACATTACATGACACCACTACATAATACATAAACACCACTAAAAAAAGGAAAAAGAAAAAAAAAATCAACCTGGCTCAAAAACATCCATCCCAACATGATAACCCACTAAATAAACACCACTACATAACGGAACACCACTGCATAATACATAAACAACACTAAAAAAAGGAAAAAGAAAAAAAAAATCAACCTGGATCAAAAACATCCAACCCAACATGATAAACCACTAAAAAAACACCACTACATAACATAACACCACTACATAATACATAAACACCACTAAAAAAAGGAAAAAGAAAGAAGAAATCAACCTGGCTCAAAAACATCCATCCCAACATTATAAACCACTAAAAAAAACACCGCTACATAACATGACACCACTACATAATACATAAACACCACTAAAAAAAGGAAAAAGAAAAAAAAATCAACCTGGCTCAAAAACATCAATCCCAACATGATAAACCACTAAATAAACACCACTACATAACATAACACCACTCCATAATACATAAACACAACTAAAAAAAGGAAAAAGAAAAAAAAAATCAACCTGGCTCAAAAACATCCGTCCCAACATGATAAACCACTAAAAAAACACCACTACATAATATAACACCACTACATAATACATAAACACCACTAAAAAAAGGAAAAAGAAAAAGAAATCAACCTGGCTCAAAAACATCCATCCCAACATTATAAACCACTAAAAAAAACACCTCTACATAACATAACACCACTAAATAATACATAAACACCACTAAAAAAAGGAAAAAGAAAAAAAAATCAACCTGGCTCAAAAACATCCATCCCAACATGATAAACCACTAAAAAAACACCGCTACATTACATTACACCACTACATAATACATAAACAACACTAAAAAAATGAAAAATAAAAAAAAAATCAACCTGGCTCAAAAACATCCATCCCAACATGATAAACCACTAAAAAAACACCACTACATAATATAACACCACTACATAATACATAAACACCACTAAAAAAAGGAAAAAGAAAAAAAAATCAACCTGGCTCTAAAACATCCATCCCAACATGATAATAATAACAATAATAATAAAATGTAGACCAAAAAAAAATGTAAACTAATGTCCACACAACAAATTCTGATTTCTTTTTCTTTTCCTTTCGTTTTCGGAAAAGTAGTAAACAAAATTTGCTTTTGGGGGGTTGGGTCCAGTCTTTTTACTTTTGAAAAGTATCAGCCGAGATAGTCACACATTTCCTGGGTTTTACTGGTTGTGAAGTTTCCTCGTTTTTTTTTGGTTCCACGTTTTCTTTTATTGCCATTCAAATCTACAGAACTTGGCATTTTTATTAGTCTGACAAGCTCTATACCATCTATTTTTGTACTCCATGGACTCTTGTTTGGAATCACACGGCAATATAGACAAGCATTTATGCAACGCATATAGGCTATAGGCTAGCCTAGGCAAGCATATAGGCTAGCATTTATGCAACGATGACTCTAACCCTAAAAAAAAATTAGAAACCAATCAATTAATATTATATATCTAAATACAAATTTAAGGATTCTCAGATCTACTTTAAAACATATATTTCTTTGTTCCTTAAACAACTGATATACACAGAACAATGAATACGGTGATTAATGCAGCTTCTTATAGCTGTCAATGATAAATTATCAAAAATTGTCATTAGCAGGGTCATTAATGATTCTTTTCTCATTGTCACTAAACATTAACTATATAATTTTTTGACGGAAATACTATAAAAAGTATATTTTTTTGAGCCTTTCTATAAACGCTTAACGTTTTATATTTACAAGAACATTTTCAAGGAATAAGGACTAACACGGAAAATCTGTGAAAAAAATTCAGCAAATTCCAAATGATTTTTGCAAAAATAATTTCATTAATACTAATTCAAACGCACTTCAGAAAAATAATTAGAAAACCAGCATGAACATAATTTATAAATTTGTTTCGCCTTTTGCATAGGCTTGGTAAAATTTGCCTCTGGATTGTTCTTTTAAACAATTTAGCTAAATAAATAATTTAGCCTATAAAAAGAGTTGCCATCCAAACTGAACAGCTTAACAGTCTAATATTATTTATATACATATATATACGTTTAATAAACAGCCTAGCCTTTAAGCTTAACAGTGATCTTAAAAGATGAATCTTCTTTTTCACCTTTTCAACCTTTTTTATGGACTTACTAAAATTAGTCTCTGAATGGCTCCTTCAATAAGTTAGGCTGTTAAAGCATTGCCATTTGAATTAATTAAATCAAGAATTAAGTAGAAAGAAAATGATTCGATCTTAGTAAATCGATTCAATGGAAGCATTTCAGAAACAGTTAAGCTTTCAAGTTTTATTTTTATTTGTTAAAAATGTAGTAAGAATGAGCTTTCCGAAATTAGTCAAAACTTTCGAATAAAGAATAAAATTTATCTCAAGGGAGTCTTTCGAAAAAGACTCTCCCCTCCTTAGTTGAAGCTGTCATCTATTTTTTCCCTTTTTACTTGTTTGGATTTTATAAGATTCCAATTTCTTTTAGTTTTTAGAATCTTTGTTCCAAAATAATACATAACGCAAACTCACATACCCAGGAGGGATAAATACGCGAGGGTTTTTTCGTAAGATTTAAATTTGGCCTTGGCACAGGTGCATTAAGATTTTCTCAAAAGTGAGCTTCTGATTTCACGGTCTAAGATTCCAAAAATTTGCTTTACTGTGCTATTTTGCAATATACACGTCTTTTAATGTTTAATAGAATTACAAAACAATAATAAAGCCTGAAAAATAAGACAACATAACATTTTGGAAGCCTCTCTATGCTAGTAGTGGTGGTAGTGGTAGTAGTAGTAGTAGTAGTAGTAGTAGTAGTAGTAGTTGTAGTAGTAGCAGTAGTAGTAGTAGTAGTGGTATCAGTAGTAGTCGTAGTAGTTGAAATATCAATATAAGCAGCAGCCCTGTAGCCCTGAAAGTTTTAGCTTTTTCACTTTAGTATCCTAAGCTGTTACTGAGATATTACTGTTAAACCCTCTTGACAACCTGCAAGCAAATTGTGTTTTTTATTTTGTCCCCCCTTAACATTCCTTAAAAGTTTCCTATTAATACCCTTTGCATCTTTCGAGGCCCAGGATCAAACACGACCCCCTAATTGACAAAACCTACATGTAAACAGTGGACAACTAACATAGGGTGGTTGTCATCCTCTAAGACCTAATTTCCAGAACTTTCAACTACGTTAAACAAAATGGCTATATCAAAATTTTGATAGGATGTGTTTGGGGAAAAGGTGGGCCTAATAGAGGGGTTAGTTGCCCTACAATCACTTTCGACTATTAAAAAGGCCACTAGCCTTGTGAATTTCCAATGGAATGAGCCCGTTGTGAAGTTTTTACTACAAAGCTTTCTATAAAAACCTTGTATGCCCCCAGGGCATGACTTACAACCCTTGCCCCGAGGTATATGGGGGGAGTGTCCTCCTTACAGTCCTTGTCCCAAGGGCTTTTGGGTGTCACCGCTGGAGGCGTGATTATTTCATTTCTCAACCATTCAGAACAAAATATCTATCTAAGAATTTTGACCAGATGTCTTTCGTGTTAAAGCAGCTCAAACGGGCGTGGGAGGGGGCTGGTTGCTCTCTTTCCACTTGATTCTTGAAAAAGGCACTAAAAATTTCAACATCCAATCGAATGAACCCCTCCGAAGTTTCTACGACCACTAGTTTGATACGATCACCCTGGGGAGAAAAAAAAACATACATAGAGCCCACTTCGCTCTTTACTTAGGCGGTGTTATTGCGTTGGCTAAAAAATGCAGATTAATTGAAATTGAGTTTATTCTAACAACTAAATTATATGAAACTAAATAGTAAATATTTATCATTAATCTTATTGTTTCAAATATTCTTTTTGTTAATTAAAGTATTTCAGTCTCGCTGAAAATTGAAATAGCTCTTCCTAGTTCATTTCAGACTTTTTTACACGAATAATTATTTTCCCTGACTTAAGAAACTTCAAGGCAGAAGTCAAATTCCATTGTTCACAAGAAGGTTAGTTTTTCAAGGAAGTTCCTGTCAGAGCGCCTTGGAGAAGGAGTTTGGAACTATTGTGTCAGAGGAATATTCAATTTAGACCAGATAAATTTTCTTTTACCTTTAACTCTGTTTAAAATTGTGACAATCGAAAACTAGCCATATAAACAATGTTGGTGCATTAAAATATAAACAATGCTGGTGCATTAAGCCATAATGCTGGCTTAATGCCATTAAGCCATTAAGCCATAATAGCCATTAAGCCATAATGCTAAGCTATTAATGCTGGTGCTGGTGCATTAAGCCATATAAACAATGCTGGTGCATTAAAATATAAACAATGCTGGTGCATTAAGCCATAATGCTGGCTTAATGCCATTAAGCCATTAAGCCATAATAGCCATTAAGCCATAATGCTAAGCTATTAATGCTGGTGCTGGTGCATTAAGCCATATAAACAATGCTGGTGCATTAAAATAAAAGCGGGTTATCCAAAGATTGGGCATGAGAGAAGGTCGAACAGTCAAATTTTTTTTCCTGGGTAAGAGGATTTTTCGATAATCTTGTTTAAGAGAGAAAGCAAAAAAATGGCGTAAATAGGGCCTATTTTGAAGATAAAAATGAGGTAGAAATTATGTAAAATAAATGTGTGCTTGAACCACATATTTCGTACAACTTATTATTTTGTATATTGCAAATGCAAGTAGATTGTAAATAGATTTTAAAATATTATCTAACACTCTGGTTTCTCCACTGTTGAACACTCAAAAAAATTTAACCTTTTATGTAAGATTTTGTTTTGATTTAAGAAAGAATGTTTATTTTTATGCAAGTTTTAAATATTCTTGCAAAAATTCGTAGTTAAAACATAAAGCGAATAGAATTCATTGAACAAGCAAGAGAAAGTTAACAAGTTAGTTTCATAACAATGGAAGCTGCCCTAAATAAAGACGAAGACCACACTGCTTTTCGGTCATAAAAACATCAACGAGAAGAACAGGAGAGAATTTATCTAAGACATAGAAATTTATTTTAACCTTACATAAATATTTTGGCTCTATATCCAAGAGCCGTCCACAGCAAACCACATATATAAATAAAATAAAACTTAAGATAAAATGTAAATACAACTTAAATTGAAATTACAGATAAAATCTAATTTCAACCAGGACTTCAAGAGTCTCGGTTTAACTTCATTGAAGCAATGGTTCTGGGATTGTTTTAAATTTTTGATTTTTGTTTTTAAGATTGCATTTTATTTAAGTCTTATTTCTTTATATAATTAGTTTGCTGAGCACGGCCTTTGGATATAGAGCCGAATTATTCATTTAAAGTTTAAAAAGTTTCACCATCTTACATAAATTCCCTACTGGTTTACATGTTATTGTTTTGAGCCCTACATGAGTAGGGCTCGAAACCCCTATGCCTTCCCAAGGCCAGAACATAACTTTCACTTTACTGAAAAAATATAAATGTTTTTACTTTTATAACTTTAATAAATCAAATAATATTAACATTTTGATTACTAAATATCAGTATATGTATATTAAACTGACAATGCACATTCATTTTTTTTTTCAATAAAGTGCAAGTTATTTTCTGACCTTGGGAAGAAATAGGGGTTTTGAGCCCAACTTATGTTAATTTCTGCTCGTTTTAAGCTTGACCCGGTTATTTATTGTAATTTCTGTTGGTTTTGGGTTTTGTTTTTTTACTTATCGATGCTTATTTTGTGGTAATTTCACGCTTGGTAGATTATTTGATTTATTTTTGCTCATTTTTGGTTTAATGGAGTTCTTTACTTTTCTTTGACAAACTTATTTTGTGGAAAAAGTTTTTTTTAATTAATTTCTGTTCGTTTTATATTGACATAGTCTTTTCAGGGAAAAAGAAAATAGTTACTTTAAATCTTTTCGTTTTTTTAAACTTTATAGTTTGGCCTGCTATTTGTATGCTGGAGAAAATTTTTCAGCAAATTTTAACAACATACACCCTTTTAAAAATCTGGACACAAATAGTAGTGTTTAATTTAGTTTCATACCTCATCTAGTTGACTTGAAATAGAAAACTTCATACCTTTCGCAAAAAAAATCTGTTTACTTTCTTTGATAGCTTGGATACACTTACACTATTTTGATTTAGTTAAATTTTAAGAGCAGAAGTAGTCCCAAAAGTTTGAACATAATGCCCTCAGTCATTCTTGGGATACTGCTGAGATGCCTTATTGGGAATTAGCATTAACACAGTGCATTTTGATTTAATCTTAAGGCAACATTTAGTTTTTAAACATAATGGGCAAATGGGAGGGTGGGCGTGGGAGAGGGAGTAGCTGCCTTCCAATCACTTTCGACTATTAAAAAGGGCATCAGCCCTTTCTATTTTCAATCGAATGAGCCTTTTTCTAAGTTACTACGACAACTCCTTCGATACGAAGTGCCCTGGTCTAAACAACAACAGTGACCAAAAATAATACATTATACCCACATCGATATTTACTATAAAAATGTCAAGCCTTACAATTACTTTAGACTATTAAAAAGGGCACTAGGCCTTCCGATTTCCAATCGAATGAGCCCTTTTTGAGTTTATACGACAAAGCTTTCTATAAACACCTTATATGCCCCCAGGGCATAAATTACAACCCTTACCCTAAGGGCTGTTAGGGTGGTTGTCATCCTCTAAGACCTAATTTCCAGAAACTTTCAACAACGTTAAACAAAATGGCTATATCAAAATTTTGATAGGATGTGTTTGGGGAAAAGGTGGGCCTAAGTGGGGGGTTAGTCGCCCTCCAATCACTTTATTAAAAAGGGAACTAGCCTTTTGAATTTCCAATCGAATGAGCCCTTTTTGAAGTTTCTATGACAAAGCTTTCTATAAAAACCTTATATGCCTCCAAGACATAACTTAAAATCCTTGCCCTGAGGACTGTGGGGAGAGTGTCCTCCTCAAAAACATAATTTATATCTGGAAAGAAATTACGCTGAACAAAATAGCTGTCTCAAAATTTTGATTGGATGTGTTTGGGGAAATGGTGGGCATGGAAGGGGTGTTAGTTGCCTTCCAATCAATTTCGACTATTAAAAAGGGCACTATCCATTCAAGCTTCCAATCAAATGAGCCCTTTTAGAAGTTTCTACGACAACTCCTTCGATGCGAAGTGCCCTAGCATGGAAAAAAATAATTCGATAAGAAGTCCCCCAAAAATGTTTGGGGGAATGGTGGGCGTAAGAGGGGGGCTAGTTGCCTTTCAATTACTTTCATCTATTAAAAAGGGCACTAGCCCTTTGAATTTTTAATCGGATGAGCCCTTTTTCAAGTTTTAACGACAACACTTTCTATAAAAACCTTATATTTTCCCAGGGCATAACTTATATTCCTTGCCCTGAAGAGTTTGAGGGGAGTGCCTAGCTCAAATATATAATTTCCGGACCTTTCAACTGTGTTGAACAAAATGGCTATCTCAAAATTTTGACTGGATGTGTTTGGGAAAACTATGGGCGTGGAAGGGGTGTTAGTTGCCCTCCAATCACTTTCGACTATTAAAAAAGACACTAGCCATTTCAACTTCCAATCGAATGAGTCCTTTTTGAAGTTTCTACGACAACTCCTCGCCCTGAGGGCTTTAGGGGGGTTGTCATCCTTACAACCCTTTCCCTGAGGTCTTTAGGGGGGTTGTAATCCTCAAAAAAATAGTTTCCAGGACTTTCAACTACGTGAACAAAATGGCTTGTTAGTTGTCCTCCAATCAATTTCGACTATTAAAAAGGGCGCTAGCCCTTTGAATTTCCAATCGAATGAGCCTTTTTTGAAATTTCTACGACAATGCATTCTATAAAAATCTTATATGCCCCCAGGGCTCAACTTGCAACCCTTGCCCTGAGGGCTATGGGGGTGTTTCTTCCTCAAAAAAATAATTACCATCTGGAAATCAACTACGCTGAACAAAATGGCTATCTCAGAATTTTGATTGGATGTGTTTGGGAAAATGGTGGATGTGGAAGGGGTGTTACTTGCCTTCGAATCACTTTTGACTATTAAGAGGGCACTAGCTATTCCAATTCCCAATCGAATGAGCCTTTTTCGAAGTTTCTACGACATTTTCTTCGATATGAAGTGCCCTGGTATGAAAAAAAAATAATAATAATACATTGTGACAACATCGTTCTTTACTTAGGCAGCGTGACTGCGCTGCCTATGATATCTAAGATGTTTTCTCTATCAATACGGACTTACACCAATATCAAAGTTTAAGAATTGTTTTGATCTTCTTACACGTGGGCTATCAGTTTCTGAAAGATGAAATATCAAAATAAAACACACTTTTTTTTTAATCAGGCCATATTTTGCCTGTTCGTTTGTGTTAAAACGAACAGATTATGTATATTAAATTATGTATGTTAAAGGGACTATTATGTATATTAAAGGGACTGTCCCATACTCAATACCTCGCTCGCATGGATTTCCTGAAATTATTTGAAAAAACAATCAGAAATTAAATATAACAAAAAAAAACAAGTTTTTTGAACTGAAAGTAAGGAGCAATATTAAAACTTAAAGCGAACAGAAATTGTTCCTTATATGAAAGGGGCTGCCCTCTCCACAATTCCTTGCTCTTTACGCTAAAGCTTCTTATTACTTTAAGAAGCAGAGTTGTGACAAAGAGTTAAACTTTATTGTAAAGAGCGAGGAATTGAGAAGAGGGCACCCCCTTTCATATACAGAGTAATCTCTGTTCGTTTTAAGTTTTGATGTTGCTCCTTACTTTCAGTTGAAAAAACTTGTTCTTTTTTTATATTTAATTTCTGATTGTTTTTTTTTTCAAATAATTTCGGGAAACTCATGATACACCAAATGGTAGCGACACTGCCATGAAATTTTTATTTATTATCTTCTGGAGGGGGGGCAGCCAGCCTCATATACGAAAGTTGATTTTTTTTTAATTTGTGAATTTTTAAAAAAATAACACCAGGAAATCCCTCCCCTTGGTGTAAAGATTCTCCTACAAAGTTCTCCCTCAAACTTTCCTTCCCATGGAAAATCTCCTCCCCTGTAAAATTCCACCATATCGCTCAAATTTTGGCGATTAATAGTAATTTCTTAGCATAGTAGGAAAACAGCATTGGTTAAGAATTACCATAGCCAGGCTTAGCAAAGAAAGGTGCTTAACATAATCTTTTAAAAGAAACAAAACGATGATAAAAAAAAACGCCCGATACCGTTTAAAGCCCTTTCTCCAGGGACTGTGGAGGGTCATGTCATCGCCAAAAGCGTAGTTATTGGATCTTAGAACTATCTTGAACAAAATGGCTATCTCAAAATTTTGATCGGATGAATTTGGGGGAGGGGGCTCAGGGAGGAGGTGGATTAGCTACCCTCTAATCTTTTCGTGCACTTAAAAAGGGCACTAGAACTTTTAATTTCTTTTCAAATGAGCCCTCTACCGATCTTCTAGGATCATTGGTTCACTACGATCACCCCTAAAAAAAAAAAAAAAAAAAAAACAAAAAATAAAAAAAAAACAGCAACGAATAAACACACATCCGTGATCTTTTTCGGAAAAAAAAAGACGCAACATTCCACATTTTTACAGATAGAAACTTGAAACAACTACAGTAGAATTATATGTATCATATTTGATGGTGTGATTTTTATTAAGACTTATTCACTTTTAGGGGGTGTTTCCCCCTTTTTCGAAAATCAGGCAATTTTTTTTCAGGTTTGCTTCTTTTGATTGGCTATCTTAATAAGTTTTATATATTTGGAATTAGCTTAATAAGCCGATTCTTTTGATGTATCTATTAATGTCAATTTTTTTTTTTTTAGAGTTTCGGTTGCTATTGGGCCGCGTCGTTTCTTATTTACAGTTTGTTACCGCAAACTGTTTGTATTTGCACTTACTACACATCCAAATTTTAAAAATTATTGTTTGCTTTTCTTAGACATATAGGCTGCCTTTATTTCTTTCAATCGAAGAAATGATATTTTTTTCTAATCTACAGTACTTTGTTACAAAACTGAGAAGACTGAAGATTTCTATTCTGACTTGAACTCTTCTATGTAAAACCACAATTAAAAATGATTAGACCCAATAAAATTTTTAGTTATTTCCAAGAACGGACTATGTTTGCTCTACATATGTGCACTTGTGTCTTTGGATTCATTTCAATACCCCCTTAACATTCACTAAAAGCTTCAAATTAATGCACTTAGCCGTTCCTGATATATTACAGATACGACATTTTAACAACCTGGATCCAGAATTACCATTTGACAACTTAAATTCACTTAAAGTCTCTTGATTTAGTTCAATACCCTCCACAGCATATCATGGAGATTTCAGCTTAAATACCTTAGCTGTTCCTGAAATATCGCAGCTTCGCCCTTTTTGACAACATGGACGCACGTAGTGTCTTTTTGCTTTGTTTAACAGCCCCCCTCCAAATTCGTGGATATTTTAAACTTAATTCCTTTAGCTCCTTCTAAGATGCAGAGTATACGCCTTTTTGCCAACCTGAATGTGAAAAGGATCCGTCGCTTTAGTTCATTAGCTGTTCCATTAGCTCCATTAGCTGTTCATGAGATATTGAAAATTAGACGCGCAGGTTGTACAATATGAATGTACACGATGTAATTTTTAGTTGGTTCAACATCCCCCTCAACATGCCCTGAGAGCTTCATTTTAATACCTTTAGCTGTTCCTTAGACATTGCAGATATGCCCTTTTCACAACCTTGGATGCATACAGTGTTTTTTTAATTTGTTTACCCCCCCCCCCCTGGGTATTTCATGACATCTCCACTTTAGATATTATTGAGATATTTTGTATACGAAATTTTGACAACTGGAAGTTTCGGCTCAATGCACTTAGTCATTGCTGAGCTATTACAGATAAACCCTTTTTACCACTTAGATGATCATAGTGTCTTTTAATTTAGTTTAAAATCTACCTCAATATAACCTGAGAGTTTACAACTTGTTACTATTAGCTGTGATGAGACTTTACATATACGCCCGTTTCACAACTTAATAAACATAGTGTCTTTTTATTTTAGTCTCTGCATAATCTGGAATTTTCAGCTTAATTTTCTTTACTGCTTCTGAGATATTTCAGATACCCACAGTATCTTTTGATTCAGCTCAACTTCCCCCTCTGTTGAACTGAGCTGAATGTTTTAACTGAATACCCCAAACCTTTGCTGAAATACTGTGGATATGCCCTTTTGAAAACCTGATGGGCATAATGTATCTGATCTAGTTCAACATCTCCCTCAACATGCCTTTAAAATTTCAACTTAATACCCTTAGCTGTTGCTGAGATTTGCAGAAACTCCCTTTTGACTCATGGATGCACAGCGTCTTTTGATTTAGCTCAAACCCCCCTCAACATTCTCTAAAAGTTTCACCGTGATGTTAGGCGTTTTTGGACATCCGGAATCAAACATGCCCCCGTTTCCTAAATATGAAACATACAACTTGAAAATCGGCAACTTGAATAATTTACAACCCTTGTCCCAGGGGTTGTAGGGATCATGTTATTTCCGGAGCCATAGTTATTGGACCTTCCGACTGCCTTGAACAAAATGACAAATTGACAAATCTCAAAATTTTGATCAGATGTCTTTGAGGGTTGAGGGGGAAGGGCAGCCGAAAGTATATGGGAGGCGTTCTCGTTATACTCCTATTACTATCGACTCTAAATTAGGGCATTCGAACTTTCAATTTCGATTCGAATGAATCTCTGAAATTTCTAAGAGTTCCTTAGAACTTTTATTTATTTTCTATTTTTTCCACATTTCTTATATTTTGTAGCAACAGGAAATTTTGACAAGTTTTAGTGTTGGAAATTCAAATCTGAAATAGAGGATTGTCAAAAAATTCTTGGAAATTTTTAGCCAATTAGCTCGATATTTTAGTATACTTTTTTTTTATAAATGATTCAAAAGAAAGCAGCTATTTTAACAAAAACCTCGAATACACCGTCTTTAGTGATTAAAAAAACATATTTGCTATAAATATCAAATAAACCAATATAAAAAACTCGGATCTGATAGTTGAAGAGGATTAAAAATATTTTTCCAATCTTTTAGGTAATTAGTTCTATATTCTAGTATACTTTTTTAAAATCATTCAATATAGAACAGTTGGGCAAAGATCTCTGCTAAGTTGTCTTCAATGATCATAAAATATTTCCTATAAACAATAAATATTTTAATATCGCAACTTCGACTCTATTAGTAGAGGATTGTCTAAAAAAAAAAATTCCTAAAATCTTTTCAATATTGAAGAACAATTGCTATGACTGATTCCAAGGGAATAAAAAAAAATGTTCCTGCATGATTTGTATTTTTAATGGTTTAAATTTTGTTTATTATGTTAAATCAAGTAAAAAAAGTTAATAACCACCTCCCCATGTCTGAAAAATGGTTGAAAAACTTATTTGGGTTATTTTTTCCCTTTCGATGATGCTTTCTGAAAGTTTAAGCTAAAAACTACATATACAGATATACATTCAGTCGATACCTACACCATCCTTAGTGATCCAGCTTTTAAAATGACCTTTAAGACCTTCCCTGGGCTTAGAAGACTCAAAAGGTTTGCTTCTGTAAAAAAATAACAGATTCAAAAAATTATTAATATTGAAGAAAAAGGTGAAAAATGCATATGGGTACATAAAGGTTCTTTAAAGTATTTGAGCATTGTAGTTAACAGTTAAATGAAATGAAATTTAAAAACTTGGATAAACCAGAAGAAAAATAAACTTCACTTTCTAACAAATATATACTGTTATGTTAAGCTATTGATTGAAGTTGTCCCGCTTTTTTTTAGTGGAGCAATACAAATGGGAATATACCAAGCATCGAGAGTCTAAGTCAAGTGTATGACATGAACGATCCAGACTTATCCGTCAGACGAAGAAACCCTCCGCTTGAGCCAATGGGGCAAGAGATACCTGTCCTAGGATCTACTCCGAAACGAACCGAGTCCTTGTTCGTCAATCCTGTCAAACCAGCACCAGCTAAGGTCTGTTTCTGTTTTTTTCTTTTTCACTTTTTTTTAGGATAGTTCCACACCTGTTTCTATTTTTAAATCTACTCTGAAACGAACCGAGTCCTTGTTCGTCAATCCTGTCAAACCAGCACCAGCTAAGGTCTGTTTGTGTTTTTTTCTTTTTCACTTTTTTTAGCATAGTTCCAGACCTGTTTCTGTTTTTAAATCTACTCCGAAATGAACCGAGTCCTTGCTTGTCAATCCTGTCAAACCAGCACCACCTAAAACCTTTTAGCGCGTTTTCTTTCTTTTTTATCTATTTATATCTTTTTTTTAAGCACTGTAGGGTGAATTATTTTGTTTAAAGTCCATTTAAAACATTTACAATAAAAGCTATAATATATTTTGAAAATACAATTTTAATTTAGAACAAAAAAGGTTCTATGATTGTATTTTTAAGTGAAATCCATTCACAACTAGAAAAGTTCTCTGAATCAGAGTTTTCTCGTTTGCTCCAATTTCGGATCTTGGGTGGGTAATTAGGTTTTTTTCATCTTCTTTTATCCATTTAACGTTTCCAAATTGAAATTGAGGTTGGATAAAAATTCCTTAAGATTGGGCAAAACAATACAGAGACTACTTAACGTTTTCAGTCTTCAACCTTATCAAATTTTGACATCTTAAAATTGAATTTGAATATGAAATAGACATATTTGGACTCAAAGGCCACTATTTTTGAATGTCAGAAATCTAATATAAAGTTATTTCCAATCTTTATATTTTTACATTTGAAATATAGATTTAAAAGATTTGAAATGGAAGATTTTGAAAGATTTGAAATTTAAATGGTATTATTTATATTTTATGATATAAGTTTTATCCTTGTCTTGGCAGTTTTTGGATAGTATAGATATGCCAATATCGGGTTCGAAAACTTGTTTAACAGTTGGGAAGGCTTCTATTCAGCTGAGACTACCTCATGACAAGAGTCATTTGGGGATTTTAAAGTTTGGATGGGAGGTCGTTGCGAAATTATAGTCCAATACTGTTGCCCCTCCAGATCAGGCCTTCATCAGAGGGTACGATGAACCTGCAATGTATGCAGTATTATCCATAATATCCTAGAGATTCAGTAGCGATTGCTAATGGTACGCTGCATTCTCTTAGGAAGGCTTCTAGTCTTTTCCTTTTTAAAGAGCGGGAGTTGATCATTTGAACAAACAGAAGCTGGGACTTGTAAGACTGGGGCTTAGGGCATATTACAGGTGGAGTTTTCCCGAATCAGCATAAACTGTTGCACCAGCATACCTCGGTATGAAAGTCGATGGGATTCTATAATGCGTTTCACTGTCCATTCCTACGAGTGACCTTAGTCTAATTTAGTAATTTTTAATATTTATCCTTCTCGACGAATTCAAAGTATTTACTGGAATGACATACCACTTGTTCCTTTTGCCTCTGCGTTTACCTCTACCTGTGCGTTCGTAGCTGTATTCCAGCAGCATTTCAACACTGTCATCTAACAGCCTTTTTAGGAGTCCTGATTTTAACAGAGTGGTAAATGTAGATAGTGCGCTAAAATATACAGATTTACAGAAAAATTCATTGATGCGGTAATAATCTGAAAAAGATGTAATGCTTTCCTTGAGCTTCTCTATTGTTCGGAAGTGCTGCTCCTCAACCCCTATCTTCAATTCAGGGAAAAGATGGAATTCAACCGGCACAAAATTAGGACTATTTGGTGGGTGTTTGAAAACTCACAATAATGGATGTACACAAATTTTCAACCCTGACACAAACCCAAAAACTCAAACGAACCTTCAACAACCGCAAAAATATGGTACTTGGTTTTTTGGATTAAAGAAGTGGACTGTTTGTAGTGGTTACAGAGTCAGGAACAACGTTTAGTTCAGATTCTCGTTTTGAATTTGGCGAAGCCTACAGAGGGTATTTAATACAAAAAAGAGAAATTTTGGCTCCTGAATTATTCGGATCTATGACAAAGCCCTTTTTTGCAGGGCTCGTGTAATCTAGTGGAGCCTTGGCCAATTAAATGGACATTTTCAAACAGCACTTCCACTCCAACATTTGCAAAAACGTTTTATCATAGCCACAGAACATATAAAAAACGTGAGATACTATAAAAATTTAGAACAAGACAATTCTTACGAGAATTTCGCTTATTTGAAACTAATTTGAAAAAAAAAAATCGACTTTGGTATTTTAAGAACATGGTATTTTAAATTTTAAGAATATCAACGTGATACTGATCACTAAGTTATAACAAGTATGCTTCTAACGTAGAAACTAAAACAATAAAATTTTACTTTTTATAGTTCATATAACTCCTTTTAACGTGTCTCTAAAGGTTCTTTGAAATTACTCATTGTTTAAATGGTTAAAATTAATTTTAAAGTTCATTTTTTAAATCATTTTCAACACCCTATCTTTTAAAAAGTTTCAGCAAAAATCATCTACTCACTTGCTTGACACCATTACGTGTTGATACCATCAAACTGTTAAGGTATCCTCATATTTTTCGTGTATTTTTCGTAGCAAGATAGATACCCATAGCTTTTCATAGAGAATGAGGATGGTATAGAAAATTGACATAAATACTGATAAAAGAAACTTATGATAAATAACAAGAACCACATTTTATAAAAAGAAAATCAGAATCAAATTTATGCATTGAAACACTCACTTTATAAAACTATCACACACGCATTCATTCCTTGGTTAAATCATTTTAATCTTAATAAAGTTTTAAAAGGACTGCTGGAGTAAGTTACATTCAGGGAGATGACAGCACCCATTTTACTGCAGACAATCTTTATCTGTGCAGTCTATGTCTTTGTAGTGGTCTTTGTCAATTCTCTGCATGTTCATAAAGTGGGCAACCAGCTACCTTTATCCCCTCCGTTGCCCTGAGCTTGCTGGGCCCATGCCGGGGTGGTCCACTACTGAGCAAATATGTATAATCAGACAGCTGGTTGAGAAAACTCTTGGATATAAAAGAAAGGTATAGATTGCCATCATTATATTTTCGATATACCTTCGACACTGTCGACAGACGGTCACTGTGACTGATCCTTCAATCTGATGGTGTGCCCATGAAAATCGTCAATCTATTCCAAATTTCTACGATAACACCTAAAGTCTTGTCATTATAAATGGTCAGCCCTCCTCACGTTTTCAAATGAGAAATGGTGTTTGGTAAGTCTGGGCCGCTGCACCCGAACTCCTCAATTTCGTCATAGACCATTTTCTAAGCAAATACTACTGGTACAGCCATTTGGCATTGATTTTGCCGAAAGAGTTCTTCCGGATGTTAATTTTGCTGACAATGTGGCACTAGTATGCAAAAGCCTCAGTTAGCTCAAAATTACTCTTGAAACACTAGCATCTGCTGCAGGAAAACTTGATTTAGAAGTAAACTGGTCTACGACAAGAATAATGCACATGGGCAAGGCATAATCCAACCCCCTAATATCTATAGAAGTGTTTGGCCAAAATGTTGAGATAGTCAAGCAGTTCACCCAACTTGGTTTAACTGTCTGTTCAAGCGAAATTTTAGATGCAGAGATATCAGCAATTGCGGAAAAGGTGAATGCCATCTTCTAAGACCAATATTTCACTAACCCTATATCAGCTGCCTACCGAAGTACGAACTTATTCTGCCTCGGTAGCTAGCGTTATGCTGTACTCACCAGAGACTTGGCCCATGGCTCAGACGCAGGTGATGAAGGTAGATACTTTCCAGATGGAACACCTCCGCAAAATCGAACGCGTCAGATAGTCTAACAGAATACAGAACTTTGAGATCCTCATTTATTCTAAATTGTTACCGTTTTCTGAGCTGATTGAGTCTTCCTTGCTGCATTGTTGCTTTCCTCTACTTCACCTGTCCACTCAACACTGAACCTAAAGAACCTTGAACCTTCACCCACGACAGGTCAATCTGGAGACAACTAACGGTGCTGACCTCTTGTTTTCCATCTACGCTGGCATTGTTGCCGAGCAAGAGCTTTAAGTCAAGTAAATATGATTACCAAAATACAATTAAGCACACAATACACATCAATTATCCCTTTCTATGGCTGTTTTCTTCATGTATCTGGTCAATTTGGCTACTTGACGACCCGAATACCTAGTAACATTCGAGTAGTAGGACGAATCGTTGTTTGTATGGCATATTGATTAACAGTTAGTGCTTTATCAACAGTTAGTACATTTAGATTTAGGTTTTATTGTCTTGAGCCTTCCAATGAAGTTTATCAAGGGTTGTAGGTCTAACGAAAAGCTAGATGAGGATAACTGGCCAAATAGGAAAGGGGTAGCCTATATATGGTGTCCTTTGATCATTTTCCCAACAACTTTTGATTCACACAATGCAGTCAAAACAGTAGTATACCTCGTACATCATTTTTCTCGACTGTTTTCCTTATATAGCCGGCCGATGTGGCAACTGAGCGACCCTAATACATATAATTGGTAAACCATATAATTGTTAACTAGGAACGATAGGAACGATTGGAACGAAGGATTTCATTGTGTTCCTCCCCACAAGTCAGGAAAAATTTACTACTAATTAAATCGTTTCAGACTAGCAGAAGGCTTAGTAAAATTGTATTATCCTACAATAGAAAACCATAACAGTTGTATCAAATTTGTTTTTAATGAAGTGCCTTGCAATGATTATTCTAAATATCACCAAAGCAAAACCGATCTCTGAGTCACGTATTACCAAGCTAAGGTCAAACCCACTGTGCCACAACAGGACATATGTAAAAATATACTGTTGTGTCTAAGTTATCTAAAACACAAATTCATGTATAATGCGTACATGGCTATTGTATGCTCCAGGCCGCTATTATGTCATTTCTTTCTCTTTTTTTATGAAGTCATTTTTATTGCAACATCCAATAGCTCACTGTTTCTCGCAAGAATTTTGGCTCCCAAGTTAGGATAACATGCCAAAAGAATGATCAGTATAAAAATAGAGATCCTTTAAAGAAATCACACTTTTCAGTTACACTTTTCTAGTTTTATCATTCCCAGACCAATGAACTGGTCAACATAAATTAGCATCACCAATTTTTGCAATAAAAGTGAAAATTCTCTCGGAGATTTGTGAAATTTTGGATTGAAAAACATTCAAACAATTCTAACATTACCAGTAGATTGTTTTCCTTCCTATAATTTTTGTGATAATTGTTGCTGAGTGTTTACTTGAAGAAAAGATGTGGAATTGGGTTATGAATGCCGAGGATGATGAGTCAGTGGATGAGCAAGAGTTAGCATTGATTGCCCGGCGAGCGAGCTGTAGTCTGCTCCCAGATGAGCTAAAACCTATTGTGGTTGGAATTTCATTTACTGTCATGCGTAAAGGTCGTATCTGAAATCTTTGCACTTCTCATCAGGCACGTACTCAGGATTAATTTTTGTCAGTACTGGAGTGGAATAATAAAAAAGATTCATTAAGAAATTTCCAAAAGTTTGATAAATTCTAGAATTTCCGGGGGGGGGGGGGTCCTCCCCCCCCCCGGTATATTTCTCTGCGCTGATATCGTTGTTTAAAAGTTTTTGTCAAGCTTTCCACGTTTGGAAGACCAGAGTATTGTGATGTATCTTCAATCCCTTTTTTATTCTTCTGATCTTCCTTGGCTTGCTAATCCTCATTTTCAGAACGGCATAGCAAACGATTACTGACGATTATGCCAGAAATTGTAAAATGTCAGATGCGACCTTTATTCATAACAGCAACGTAACTAACATAAGAAGAATTAGTGTCGTTTATTTGCAAGGTCACTAAGTGGGTTATAGGTTAGTTTAAAAGAAAAATTGATCATTACCAAGTTTAACTGCTTTGTTAAAAAAAAAAAAAAAAAAAAAAAAAAAAAAAAAAAATTCTTTCATAACAGCATAACTTCATTAAATTTTAATGTTACAGTCACCTTCAGTTTAACCTAAGTTTCGTTCACAATTGAATAAGCTCTCAATGAGCGTATAAGCTCTATAGGGTAATACTGACATAGGAAAGCTGTTCCTTAATTAAGGTATGAATTCAGGAATTCATTGCGCTAAATGAAACTCAAAACTACATCTGTGTTCCAATTCCATGCTACAGCTTTGTTCCTATGTTTCAAGTTTGTTTTCCACCCGCTTTTGTGAGTTCAAGTACAACAGTGTGTAGATATGGGCTACACACAACATAAAAATATTCCAAATTCAGATGATATCAAGCTCTGGAGAAAGGCAGAAGGGGAGTTAAGAACTTAAAAACCCTCCTAGGCTCAAAAGAAACCCCTCCCAATGTACTAGAGAACAGTAACAAAACTTGTGAATGAAAATTGAAAATGATAAAAAGATAAAAAAGAGAAAAAGTAAAAATGTATTTAAAAAACGTAGTCATATCTTTCCCAAGTAGACTTTAACGAACAATCAATCACTTAAAAGCTAAAAATAGTTTTTGAGACTTGGTTGGCAACACATGAAAAAGAAAAATATCAATAGAATCCAATAGGATTAGGCAACTGTAGAAAACAAAGATATAGGCAGATATTGCGATCAACCACACTGGCCAATTGGCAGTGTCTAATGGTCTAAGTCCCTAACTTAGGATTGTAATAACCAATAGGCTAGTATATGATGCAGCCTAGGTGCAACCCACCGCTAAGTGTCAACTCACATTTTACTTTTTAGATACAATAAAACTGTCAGGGAAATTAGTAGCATTGTTAAATTAAGGGTTACTGGAAAACTCACTTAGCTTAGAATAGAACCAAAGACAGTACTTTAAAATATTGTCAAAAAGTTTTTTCTTTCCTTGTTACTATCTAAAAATTTTATTGAAGAGAGCCAATCAGGTGGAATTCAGCTTTTAGTTCTTTTACCGGCTTAGAATTTTAACAGGGACTCAGAAGATTTGGCTTCCCTTTCCATATCAAACAGTTCGTGGTAACGAACTGTAAGTAAGGAGTGACCCGGCTCAATGGTAACCGAAACTCTAAAAAATGGAATTTTGATACCAATAGATACATCAAAAGAATCAGATTTTAATGCTGATTTCAAATACATAAGTTTCATCAAGTTTAGTCTTACTCATCAAAAGTTACGCGCCTGATAAAATTTGGCTGATTTTAGAAAAAAGGGGGAAAGTACCCCTTAAAAATTATAGAACCTTAATGAAAATCACACCATCATATTCAGCGTATCAGAGAACCCTACTGTAGAGGTTTCAAGCACCTATCTACAAAAATGTGGAATTATGCATTTTTTGCCAGAAGAAAGATCACGGATGCGTGTTTATTTTTTTTTTCCAGGGGTGATCGTATTGACCCAGTGGTCCTAGAATATCGTGGGAGGACTCATTGGAACGAAAATTAAAAGTTCTAATGCCGTTTTTAAGTGACCAAAAAATGGAGGGCAATTGTCCCCCTCCCACGCTCATTTTTTCCCAAAGTCATCCGATCAAAATTTTGAGATAGCCATTTTGTTCAACATGGTCGAAAATATGATAACTATGTCTTTCAGGATGACTTAATCCCCCGAATTTTCCGGGGGGAGGGCTGAAAGTTATGAAGTTTACCCAATGCTAACATATAGTATTGGTTATTGGGAAGTATAGTGACGCTTTCAGGTGGGATTTTTTCTGGTAGGTGGGGGGGGGGGGTCGGGGATTATATGAGAGGATCTTTCCATGAAGGAAGTTTTCATGAGGGAAGGCACTTTACTATGGAGGAGGTGCCGGATTTCTCAGCATTATTAAAGAAAAAGATCAGAAATTAAATATAAAAAAAACAGGTTTTTCGACTGAAAGTAAGGAGCAACATCAAAACTTAAAACGAACAGAAAATATTATGTATATGATTGGGTTCCCCCCCCCCCCCTAGTCAAAACCTCGCTCTTTAAGCCAAAGATTTTTTAGTACTTTCATAAGAGCTATTTATTCTAATTAACGGCCTTTGTGATTAAGGCGTAATTTTTAAAGAATTGGAACAAAATTCGAACTTTAGCTTGAAGAGCATGGTATTGACTAGGGGGTGAACCCCCTATTATACATATTAAGAATCTATGAATATAGAAGTTCGTTACGTTAGTTATTTCGTAAGTTACGTATATTTATTACTAATAAAAACGTTCGTAAATAAAATTAAACAAGTTCCGAGAAAGCAATTTAACCAAATAAAAGTAAAATTAATATGCAAATTTTGTTTTAATTATTCATGCACGGTGAGCCAAAATAAAAACCTGCATTAATTCAAAAACGTTCAAAAATTAAATAAAAAAAAAACAGGTTGTTTTATCTGAAAGTAAGGAACGACGTTAAAACTTAAAACGAACAGAAATTATTCCGTATATGAAAGGGGCTGTCCCCTCCTCAACGCCTTGCTCTTTACGCTAAAGTTTGAATTTCTCACAACTCTATTTTTTTTTAACAATAAAAAAACTTTAGCGTAAAGAGTGAGGCGTTAAGGAGGGGACAGCTCCTTTCATATACGGAATAATTTCTGTTTGTTTTAAGTTTTAACGTCGTTCCTAACTTTCAGTTAAAAAACCTTTTTTTTTATTTAATAGATTTAAGGAATTACATAAATACCTTACAAAAATAAGACTTAAACCAATGATGTTAAAGCACAATTTTCGCCACGAGACTATAGGAAAGTAACCTTTCTTTTTGTTTTTGATAAACCTTTCTCTTCAAAGCCTACTTACTAAAGATAAAGTTATTAATAAGAAGTTCTTAAGATAAAATTTTAAAGATCAATCCACATTGTTGTAGATAATATAGCCCATCCGAGACCTTAAGCTCTTTCTTAGACCATTATGTTAATGATTATAGTATGGTCATAAATAGTATGTTTAGAAACCAATACGCTAGATTCTCGATCTGACGCATTAAGGGGTATTCACACTACGTATATAATTTTCTATGCAAAGTGATTATTTACGCTACGTTAAGTATATTTTTTTCCAACTTATAATCGATAGTTATATTATAATCCTTGTCTAAAATCATCACAAGCAAACTATTCAAAAATTAAAAATGGTGAATTAAAATGAAGATTTAGCCCCGATTAAGCTGGAAATTTTTTCTAGGAAAAGTTTATTAATCCATTTCCAAAATTTATTAATTAATAATCCAGAATTAAATTTTGTTGCTGCGTTATTCACTTTTCTGTTACGTGGCGCAAAATCCTAATTAGAGCTCGAGCTTTCTTGGCACAGCTTAGGGAAGGGCCCGTTCATAATAAGATTTTACTAACACTGAGATTTAGCAAGTACTAATCTGAGCCAATCAAAATTTTAATTGAAGTTTTCTGATTAACTGAAAAATTCTATGGAATTGCTGATTGGCTAAAATTAGCACTTGCTAATCTTGGTCTTATTAAAATTTCATTATTAATGGGGTCTTTACGGACAAAATTTGTTCCGAATGATTACATAGTGCACTGAAGAGTTTCAAGTTTTGTTAGTGTGAAAGGTTCTGTTCAGTGTTGCCACCCCTAGTGGTTTACCACTATTTCTAGTTATGTTTGGTATTGCCTAAAAAATCATTAAATTAGTATATATAAAATACTAGATCATTGAAGAAAATCCCTAAATCAACAAAAAATTCACTAAAATCTGTGATTATTTCACCGAATGGCAACCCTGGTTCTGTGGTACAGTGTGAAAGAACGATTTAACAATCAGTCAGTCTGATTTAAATTCTCGATTGTTTATGTAATGTTTTTTCAAATTTTACTTTTCGGACTATCATACTTTATCGATGCTTTAAACTCATCCTAATGAGCATGAAAGGTAGTTTTTACGGTCTTAAACCCAGGCTATACAATTTATTGCTAGGCTCGTTACGTAAATATTGCGGAAATAGTTGTCACAGTAGTTTTGTCAGCGAACCCACGAGCCTAAAAAACCCTACGGGGTGAAAAGCCCCATATTTTAACCCTCTTCTTTTAGAAAAATGGTTACATATTTTATCTGAAAAATAGCCCATACAGATTATTGAATTTAAAATTGGGTAGTGTTGGACAAGAGGGGAAATCGATGTTGGACGAGAGGAAAACTCCTATTTTTGAGGACATGAAGAGGGGGTATGTCATACCTATTTTTAAAATAATTTAGCTACTTTTATACTAATTAGCAATTTGATTTTGTTATTGAAGGCAAAAACCAATTCAAAAACTTTCTGAATGACTTTAGTTGTTTGAACTTGCGCAGAACAATCTTTCACAAGAGATTTTAAAATAAATGAACTAATATTTTCAGGCTGCTCCAGTGGTAAATCTTCAGAGAAAGAAGAGCCTGCCAGACCCAGCAGCAGCAGCTACTGCAGCAACTAAAACACCCCTTCTCTCGCGAGAAGAAGCTTCAATACTTAGTTCTCAAAGACGAGAGGAAGTGCGAAGGCAACAAACAGAAGCTGAACGATACAGAGCGAATCCCTTGTTGTATTTAACCAGTCCAGCTGTTAGAGTAAGCTCCTTCGCATGACATCTATATCTTTATATAATATCTATATTATATAATATTTATATAGTCTATAATTTAATTGTGGATTTAAAACTTAAGATCGTCTGAAGATCCATGCTTGTATTTTTCTATTATTAACGTAAAGTTGATTGAAAATGTCTTATGAAAGTCCATAGTGGGCTATATCTGTTTGTTTCGTCTACATTTCTGTCCAAGATTTCACAAGTCTGCTACAGTATTCTAATCAGTTAAAAAAAGAACGAAACTATCTAAAGAACCTGTCTGACATGAAAAAGCTGTGGTGTATACTCTTTATCTAGAATTGGAAAAGATCACCTACTTCCTTCCCCCATACACAAAGTTCCAAGTACCCTTCCCCTGCCCCGGAAAAAAATGAATTAAAACTAAACTTATAAAACTAGACAAAATATTCTTTACCTTTCAACAAAATCTTCCGACAGTGCTCAATTTATGTACTAAAAAATGCTTTCTTGCCTTCCGACGTCGGGTGTAAAAAATAAAAATATTATCTGCACTCCCGTGAGAATAGAAAACTGCGGACTCTGGTTATAACAGCAATCCAGAAAAATGTTCGTTTTTCGTACCCGTTGTATACCATCGCGTGACCTGTACTCGATGAGTGATTTACAGGGAGTTACGGACACTTACTAATCGCATGAAGTAAGGTAATTCACATCCAAAAATTTGTCAGCAATTTTTATTGCGTCAAACTGTATTTGAAGTATAAATATCAGAGGATCCTTCCGATAGGGAAGAGTCAAAAGAGAAAAATCACATTTTATGCATCACTTTTTAATTTTTACGAAGGTGATTTGACTAGTTCTTTCCACCTATCCCCCCCACTATTTGTTCAGTTTTGTTCTCGAAAAAAAGTAATAATATGGAACCATTGCTTAAGGATTGTTCTGGGTACCCGGCTGACTGACCGTATTTCAAACAATAGGCTATACAAAAAATGTGGTTCAATACCGCGTTCTAGGGCTATAATGAAAGAACGGTTGAGGTGGCTAGGGCACGTTGTGCGGATGAAGGATGACAGATTGCCGAAGATTGTTCTTTTCAGCCAACCGTCTAGGGCTAAACAGAAAGCAGGTCGTCCTCGTCAGGGGTGGGAGGACGTCATAAAGAGAGATTCAAAGGAAATGGGAACTTAGTGGGCGGGTGTAAAAAGGGATGCTTTGAATCGATTGGGGTGGAGGAGGAGCGTGCGTAGCTGTGTTGGCCTCAGGCGGCTTGGTGCTGCGATGAGTTGTTAGTAGTAGTTAGTAGTAACCCTCTATAATATGCATATAACAAAATTCTTAGTGACAAATTTTATTGCTCGATTCTAGGCGAAATAAAAAATTGCTTTTTTTACAGTATATGAGAATCAAACTATTGAATTTCATAGAATATTCCAACTGATTTCATTGAATTCCACCATATATTCTATATAGTTTATAAATCATAAAATATTGTGTATTTAAAACAATGTGAAATGTAGACAAGTGCTATTTAATATATGCAGATAAATAAATTTCATAAAATTTAGAGAATATAAAAAAACGTCAAGAAAAGCCTAAATTTATAAGTAGTTTTATCTTTCATCCAACCAGCGAAACAGTCTAAATCTCGAGGATTTTATTTTCCGATTAAACTTAAATATCAAATTAATAACCGTCCCGCCTGGTTTCCGCACGAACAACATAAGAGGTTTGTTTTTTCTTTTGAAAATTTTTACAATTCGCCTGAACCAAGGCCATAGCCAGGATTTTTGTTCGGAAGGGGTTATTTCCTCGGGGGGGGGGGGGGGTAAAAAACTTTAAAGACCCATCAAAAATCTGTTTACATGCATTTTTGTTACGTTTTTGCGATTCAGACAAAGACCTCGAGCAGGGTTTCAGCCCCCCCCCTCTGTAGATACGCCCATGGTCTGAACTATCTTGGCCAATATGGTATATGGTCTTTTCTGTGCATACAACTATTTAAAGTACGATGGATATCAGAATGAAAAAAAAATACTCCCCGTCCCCATATTACGTATATTTACGCCTGAAACTGTAATTTTTAAGATTTTTTATATTATTGTTTCAAAGCTATGATGTTTTTAGGGCGGTGTTACATTTTCGTCAGTGTTGCCGTCAATGTTCAACCGTGAAAAGAGCATGTATAATGTATGAAGCCTTTCTAAAGCAACAGGAAACCCTATGGCAAGATTTTTCTTAAATAAAGGGAAAGGACACTAAACTCTAAACTTGGGAGTCCGCCAAATATTAAATTAAAAAAAAAAACAAAAAAAACTGGCCTCTATTCAAAAGTTGAGCTCCATATTTAGCCTCTCAGTCTAATTGTTTTTCATCAGTTACTTAATGGAGTAAAAGAGGAGTATGAACCCACACCTCGGTTAGCTTTGCGCTATAAAAGCTGTTAGTAATAGTACAAGTAATAGTACTTTATTCTCTTTTGTGATCCTTGTTGGCTGATAACGAACAACAACCGATTTTAACACAAATGGCCTACCAAATAAAAGCATATTAAAGTGATAAATTTCCGCATTTTTATTGCTAAATTATTTATAAATACACTTTAGTTTTTGAAAATTAAAAAAGTCCGCACATAGATTTGCATCAAATGAACGTTAGTTTTGTTAATGATTGAAATAATTTAAGAGAATGAACTTGACGGTAAATAGATATTAGTGTTAATAGGTGATTCAATAATTCCCAGACTACAGAAGCTAAACATGATAAAAAGAGAATAAAAAGAATAAAGGAAAAAGAATGGCAGAGAATAAAAAATTTAACGAAGAATAAAACATGGAAAATCATAATCAGTCAAAAAAGACAAATGAAAGTGGCAAATAATTTTTTTTTTCGTTATCTTTTCTTGTTTTTTAGTAATTAACTAATGTTGATGCAAGTTAATCCTAATATTTGTTAGTAATTAAATAATATAGTACTTATTAAACAGTGTTTTATGATATTATCAACAACACCTTTATAAATTGTGTTCTTCTAAAAAAAATATCTGTAGAACTTTTTGGAGTAAGAAAGCAAATAAGAGAAAATAATGTGGGAAGTCTTATTATAATTTCAACATATACCAAATATCAATACCACTAAAAAAATCCAAGCCTGAAAGAAAAAGGATATCTGGAAATTAATTATGCATCAAAATTTTTTTTCAAGCAGCATATTTTTGTAAAATACTGTGAGATTACAAAGAGTGAATTCTTTGAGAATTGTTAATTAGCTTGTATTTCTATGTTTAAACTCATTAAATGTTCTAATCAGTAATGATTTTTTAAGCTGTGTTTTAAATCTTTTTACCTTCTACTACTATTTTCAAAATAGACCGTCTAAATTATGTCGGTACTAAGAAGAATATTTCACTTGATAGTACATTTTATTGGCTTTCATTATTTTTGCTCTTGACTTTTTGACTTTGGAATAAATTAGGCCCTATTATCTAGCAATGGTTTAATCTCTGATCTCGTTTTCGTATTTTCTTATGTTTCAAATATTATTTTAATTTTACTTTAGATTTTTTGGCAGATTCTTATTTAAATACCATTTTACAAACTTAGTACCCCACTAACCAGAGTCATAGGTTTTCAGGATTGTTCAACTTGCTGTACTTAGGTCACGCCTGGAAAGGTAAAAGTAGTAAAATGGGAGATTAGTAATTTTTAATAGTATGATTTCTTGTATAGGGCTGAACTAACGAATCTTTAAATATGACCAAGTAATGTGAGAGCCTGTAATTACCAAGTAGGAGCTATTTAATGAGCCTGTAATTACCAAGTAGGAGCTATTTAATGATCTAAAAGCCAAAATTATTGTTCGTTTATTTTTATTTTTAGTTATATCAGTCTTGTGTTTTATCAAATATATTTTATTGATTTATCTGAATAAGTCTTGCATATTTTGCTGATTGTATAAATATGTTATTCATATAATTTTAATTACCTTTCAATTAAAAATGTTTAATCTGATTACTACTTGAATTGATTATTCACAGTAATTATGTATGCTATTGAATTTTAATTAGGTAAATTTATTTAATTATAATTACTTTTTTAATAGGATAGGATGCGCAAATTCGTACTACCTTAGCTAATTTCATTCTTTTCTTTTCAGGACTGGTTTGCCCGTCAACGATTAACTTTGATGATTTTATTAGTGAACATTTCTTTAGCTTATATATTTTTCAAATTACTTACATAGTAAAGTACATAGTTTCTAATTTGACGCAAAAGATATGGCCAACCCGTGGCTATTGGGTTTGAAGTTTAAACGGCAAGTTAAGACCGTGAGCTAGACAACCCCATTTTTATTGACTTTGTTAAGTCTAAGTGCCCTTCAATACCCAATATGGAGTGACAGGCAATGTGAACGATTATGTGAGAACTTTGTTTTTGGGTTGAGCTTAATCAGCCAGCCTTTGTTTTAGATGATTGAGGAGTACCATTTGTATTTTTTACACTGCCTTTTATTCCCCCGTGATATTTGAAACATGGTTGAGTATTTATTTAAATTTAGTTGTACGAATTTTTGCTGAATTTTCTTTTTTTGACATTTGTTGACTGCTATGGCTTAATGACAGGGAATTCACTTTTTGTCTATTTGGTCATATTTCCGGTAACAATAAGTCTTTTTTTAAGACGCTATGAATAAATTCTAATCAATTCGGTTATTCATTTAATTAGATCTATAATTCGAGTAATTCAATTCTATCCAATTTTTAATAAATTAAAAAAAGTCAGAAATATAGCAAAGAGTATATTTCAAAATTTTGACCAAATATAGCAGTGTTCCTGGGTATAAATTTTCACGAGGAAACTTTGAGGCTAGAATAACCTTCAAAATACCGCTTAGAGGTGGAAAAATCAACAACACAAAGTACTACAGGATGTAACGTTAAAATTTGGGAATATAGATAGGTTCAAATCATGGCATTGTCCCTTAGAAAAAATGAAAAGGTAGCACGCCTTCTGCCATAAGTGATTACATTCTCTGACTATCAGTACTGGAAGTGAATTCCCTAGCAATAGTCACAGTGGGACCAGTCCTTTTCCTTATTCCCCTCCCTATTATTAGGCTGGGCTTATGTTTTATTGTTTGTTTTCATGCAAACTGATGCAAGTTAGTGTTTATTTGCTTTTAATTTGTGTATGTCTTCTAAAAATATTATTGATAAGAACTTATTTTCTTTCTTTCTCCTTTTTGATATGTTTTAAGGAGAAATGAAATAATCGACGAAAAATTATCGGTATTTTTTTCTTCTTTAAAATTTTTCGCTTGACTTGAAAACGCTGTCAAAGTTGCCAATCAAACGAATGATTTCTTGATTTAGTCAGGTCGCCATGCAGATTGAAAAATAAATAACAAGGGAATATAATTGAATTTGTATTTGCTTTTTTCTCTGCTGATACCAGGCTTTTGTTTAACCAATTTTTTCCTTTTTTTCCTAATTTCGTCTTTATCTGATTCGGTTTCCAAGTTTTTCATGAGACGGAACATGTTTCTGTACATCTTGTTAAAACACTCGATTAGCTCATGCAGGGTAGAAATAAACTTTCATCATTTTCGGAGTATGAAAAAAAAACTCAATGACGTAGATAATTTCGGAGACCACACTGCCTTTCCCTGACGAGAAAAAAAAAATGTGACTAATGACGGTCACTGCATATGTGACCGAAATATCTGGTATTTTTTGTGAATTTCTGTCACTGTTTGTGAAACACTGTCTACTAAAAGGAATATCAATGACATGGTTCAGCTTAAAAGTTATTTAAAACATCTTTATTTAGGCTTCAATACACTTTCACTATTATGTTAACTAGACACCCTCTGATAAATGATGTCTAAGGCTGAAATGCTGTCACAGAGGATTGGCATAGTGTTCACACTAATGATGGACCACTATAAAATCAGAATGATATCTATCATAAAATGTAACCATGATTATCCTTCATAATAGTTCCTCTCTTGACTAATTATAATGAACATTAGATTATTATTGTAATTAATGAAATTAGGCAAACAGTAACGTTTTTAAAGGCCAATAACTGTTCGTAATGGCTAAGAGACTTTTCCATCTTTAATGAGCTGAACTGTGAAAATATAAGAAGGGTGGTTGATATTTTGTTAAACCTAGTTTTACTTCACACTTTATCGATCAATTATTTTTATTGATTTGTTCAATCCATATTCTTCTGTCATAGTGAGTTCTCAGAATATTAGAAAAATTCAAAATCTGTTATTCTAATAATCCATCTATTTTATTATCTGTAATCCAAGAGTGTTATCCTAATTAATAAATTAGCCCATCAGTTATTTCTTAAAAGGCCACATAAGTGTTATTAATAGCAAGGAGACTGTATCTCCTATGAGTGTCAACTCAACTGCGAAAACCCAAAAAGAGTCATGCGACAGTTTTTAAACATTATTTTATTTAAAAAATTTTTTATATTATTTGGTTCTCAACATTTAAAACATATTCAAAATCTATTATTTACTTTGTTCTTACTAAAAGTCATTTGCTCTTTTCTACAAAATCTGTTATTTCTGTTCTCACACACAGATACAATTGCAAGATGCAAAATGAAGCTAAAAAAACCTTCTCGTCCAAACAAATGGTTTTTAATCACAACAAAAATACCAAAAACATTTTCAGTTTGATACGTCAAAAAGTCAATTTTTTGACATGTTAAAAAGTCAAATAAATGACACTTAATGGCCACAACAATATCAAAAATATTTTAGTTTGACTGGTTAAGCCAAAATGTCAATTTTGTGTCAAATAAATGTCGAAAAGTCAAATAAATGGTCCTGAATGACAACAACAATGCCAAAAACATTTTCAATTTCACTGGTGAAGTCAAAAAGTCAATTTTTTGTCAAATAAATTTCAAAAAGTCAAATAAATAGTCCTGAATGAGAACAACAATACCAAAAACATTTTCAGTTTCACTGGTTAAGTCAAAAAGTCAATTTTGTCAAATAAATATCAAGAACTGAAATAAATGGTCCTTAATGACAACAACAATGCCAAAAACATTTTCAATTTCACTGGTGAAGTCAAAAATCAATTTTTTGTCAAATAAATTTCAAAAAGTCAAATAAATAGTCCTGAATGAGAACAACAATACCAAAAACATTTTCAGTTTCACTGGTTAAGTCAAAAAGTCAATTTTGTCAAATAAATATCAAGAACTGAAATAAATGGTCCTTAATGACAACAACAATGCCAAAAACATTTTCAATTTCACTGGTTAAGTCAAAAATCAATTTTTTGTCAAATAAATTTCAAAAAGTCAAATAAATAGTCCTGAATGAGAACAACAATACCAAAAACATTTTCAGTTTCACTGGTTAAGTCAAAAAGTCAATTTTGTCAAATAAATATCAAGAACTGAAATAAATGGTCCTTAATGACAACAACAATTCCAAAAACATTTTCAATTTCACTGGTGAAGTCAAAAATCAATTTTTTGTCAAATAAATTTCAAAAAGTAAAATAAATAGTCCTGAATGAGAACAACAATACCAAAAACATTTTCAGTTTCCCTGGTTAAGTAAAAAAGTCAATTTTGTCAAATAAATATCAAGAACTGAAATAAATGGTCCTTAATGACAACAACAATGCCAAAAACATTTTCAATTTCACTGGTGAAGTCAAAAATCAATTTTTTGTCAAATAAATTTCAAAAAGTCAAATAAATAGTCCTGAATGAGAACAACAATACCAAAAACATTTTCAGTTTCACTGGTTAAGTCAAAAAGTCAATTTTGTCAAATAAATATCAAGAACTGAAATAAATGGTCCTTAATGACAACAACAATACCAAAAACATTTTCAATTTCACTGGTGAAGTCAAAAAGTCAATTTTTTGTCAAATAAATTTCAAAAAGTCAAATAAATAGTCCTGAATGAGAACAACAATACCAAAAACATTTTCAGTTTCACTGGTTAAGTCAAAAAGTCAATTTTGTCAAATAAATATCAAGAACTGAAATAAATGGTCCTTAATGACAACAACAATACCAAAAACATTTTTAGCTTGACTTGTTAAGTCAAAAAGTCAATTTTTTCACATAGTATGATGATGATGAGGAAACGAGAATACTCCCATCGTCCTAGAGTAATTGAGAGGATTTCATTCTTCTGAATCAAACTGACATATTTCACTCTAGTGTATTTATTCGGTTAATGTCTTTTATGAACTTGAATCTTAATTTGAGACCTTCACTATAGTCTATTGAAGATCTTTCACTACTTAGTAAATAGTCTTGAACCAATCTTTTTTTTTCTTTCACGAACTTCCTTATTTGTTTTCTTTTTTCCTCCGTTCTCAGAAATTGAAACAACATATGATTCACTGTCTCCTCTTCACCGCAATATGTACATTTTCCATCTTCACCGTAAAATCTAGCTCTATATGCTTGTGTTGCTGCATGACAAGATATTAGTCTAAATAATATTCTCGCCTCCGACTTAGTTAGTTCACCATACACTGCTTTATGAAATCGTTTGTCATTCTTGTCCACTATGTATCTATTCATTGAAAATGCCTTAATGTCTTCGAATGCCTTTTCATTTAATAGCTTTATAATTTCAGATATTCTATTTACAATCTTTGGAGTAGTGGTTTGTAAGACACATCCATCTCCTTCCGCTGCACTTTTTGCCACTTCGTCCGCTCATTCCTTTCCCTCTATATTTGCATGCCCTGGCCCCCAATCAAGCGCACTTTCATTTCCGTTATCCAGTACTTTTTGTATTTCACTGTGGCAATAAATAATTTCTCCAGCAACCGACTGAGACGTATAAATATTTTTCAATGCTTCTAGGTAACTATTCGAGTCCAAAGACATTCTATTGGGTTCACCATGGCGCCCTGTCTCATACACATTTCTCACAGCTTCGGCTATAGCCATTACTTCAGATTAATATACTTTTGTTGAAGAGTAGAACTGAATCACATTCATCACCGTTTGTTAGTGACTGACAAAAGCCATTCCCAATGGTTGATCTGTCTTGGACGAATAAGTAAATGGACCCACTGCTTTGTCATAATTTGAATATTTCAACATTCCACAGGACTTTGCCACGTCAAGACCATTCCTTAGTTCAAACTCAGTTTCACAAGGGACTGTTCTAGCTTTCCATTAAGTGACAATCTTCAGATTCAGCACTCTCAGCATTTCTGTTAGACTGCACTCATTTGTGTACCGTTCCATAATTTCCTTGGCTCTTACTAATCCATGCATCTTTCTGCTTGAACACCAAAATCTTCCTTCTTTAAGAAGTCTGGATTTAATCGGATTGGATTTGTCTGCAATCCAAATCTTTCTCCAATATTTTGAAGCTAGTATTTCTCTCTGAGCAACAAGATGAACAAGTCTGCTTTCTGATAAAATGAATGGCCTGGGAGTGGTTTTTCTTGCAGAAAAAGCTATTCTGATCGCACTGTATTGGATTGTCTCTAATTCTTCCAGCAATGACTTACTGTCTGCGAAGAATATCAGGCTACTATATTCTATCTTGGTTCTAATGTATTTTAGATAAAATTCTGCCATAAATTGTGGTTTTGGACCAAAATTAGCACCAGAAAGCATATTCATAATATTTATCAGTCTTTCACATGGTGTCTTCAAAGTTCTTATATGGGACTTGAAAGTTACGATTTTATCAAAAGTCAAACCAAGCCACTTAAATTCATTAACAAATTCTATTTGTACATGGTTTAGCATTAAGTTAGGTAGTGAAAAGTTCCTTGTCCTGGTTATCAGCATTGCTTTGGTTGTCTGAGTTGAAAATTTAACACAGTTTTCTCCTGCCCATATTTCTAACGAGTTAATAATTTCTTGAATAGTCTTTTGTCCTTCTTCTATGCAATTGGTGATAACCCAAAAACCATTATCATCAGCAAATATACCAGCTCTTTCACCACCAATGTCCAACGGGATGTCGAACTCACTAATATTATAATAATCAAGCCCCAGAGCCGAGCCTTGAGGGACCCCTCTACGCCTCAATATTCTCCTCACTGATTTTGCTTTTCCTATCTTCACATTTACTTCTCTTTTCATTAGAAAATCATGTGAAAAACCAAGTTAACGTCCTTTAATCCTTGCTTCTAGCACCCCTTCCAATATATGTCTGTGAACCATGTTGTCAAATTCCGTTTTTACATCAAGGAATACTGCTATTAAAAACTTTAAATTTTCCAAGGCAAATACTGTGTCATTTATAAACATTGTCAAAACTTCCGTGGTAGATCTTTGTTTTTAAAAGCCGCACTGAACTTCCTTTAATAGCTACGCTTTCTCTAACACCCAGTTTAGTCTGACTTTAACTAATCTCTAATAGGCTTTACCTAATACAAGAAGAAGAGTTATCATTCTGTAGTTTTCTAATGTGGTTGAATTTTTTCCTTTATTTGGAATCAGAATGACTATTTGATATTTCCATATTTTTGGGAAACAACCTTTGTCCCAAACAGTACTCTTGATGTCTAATAATACACTTACCCATCTCTCATCCAACTTTTTGACATATAGGGTAAATTCCATCGTTTACTGGTGCTGTTTGTAGCATTTTTTCAAGGACTTTTCAATTCATCAATTGTAAATGAGTTGTTACCTTATTCTTCATTATCTATCTCAGTTGGTCTCTTTATTTTTACAATTGTTAGTACTTACAGGTAACTTAATTCATCTTGATTGCCTATCACCGACCCCACATATTCTGCTGCTCTATCCGCCTTCTCTTGATCTTCAGTAACTGTCACACCATCTACAATCAAAGGACTGTTCTCAATATTTTCATTCTTCCCATTAATTAAATTTTTCACCACACGGTAAACTTGATTTGCAGGCTCTCTGAAATCCAATCTTTCTAAAAAATTTTCAAAAGATGTTTTCTTTGTTTCAAAGATTTTTTTTCTAAATGTAGCATATATTCTTCGACACGACATGTAATTTTCAAAATTTGGTAATTTGTTATACATTTTCCTTACTTTGGCTAAATCTCTTTTTTCCATAGTCTTCATTCCACTATAGACTAAATTTATGTCCTTTTTGTCTTCCTCCTGCCTTAGGGATTACCTGTTCTGCAACTTCTCTCAGTTCATTTTGGAATGTCTCAATTTTTGCTTCAAAGACTTCCTGACAATTCAATTTACTTCTAATGTCTATTTTTTTCAATATTTATTTAAATAAATAACAATTTGCTTTCTTTATACTCAGCTTTCTATATGTCTTGTTTTGATTTCTTGCAGCATTTTGGGAGCAGAGCTCTGTGATTATTGGGTCGTTATCACTATACAAACATGACGCTTTGTCATTCTTTAATTCAACCTTTGAGGATAAGCTCGCTGAGCTTGTAACTAGATCTATTGTTGCAGTTCTTTCATTAAGTCTGGTTGGCAAATCTTTATGAGTCAAAAGAGAAACTTCACTATTCTCTAACAGGAAATCTGCTACAATTTTTTAATTTCTATTTTCTAGTCAACAAGTGCACCAGGTTCCATGTTGAGCATTAAAATCTCCCATTATCATCACTGTTTCTCCTTGAGGTACTAAGTTCAGTATTTTTTGTAAGATTTCAGGCATTTTCAAAGAAATTACATTGTGACTATCGAACTTAAATATATTAACTTTCAATGATGGTGACACATATAACTAACATCCAACCACTTCCCTCTCACAAAGATCATAAAGATTAAAATAGATAGGAGTGTGATTAAGTTGCTTCTTGACTCTAATGATGACTTCTCCACTATCTTTATCCAATCTGTCCCTTCGAAACACCTTGTAATTCCGAAACTTAGGACTCATATATAGTTTTAAGAACGTATCTTGAATACAGAAAATATTGGCATCAACACTGGTACAATAGTCCAGCAGAAGATCTTTGTTCACTTTAACCATAAATTGAGCGTTCCATCAAATAATTTTCAGCCTTTGTCTCAAAGTGATTTGTTTTTACACTGTTGAATTACTGAACTACAATCCAACTCTGCAATTCCTAGGTTTTTGATTAACTTACATAATTTCTCTACCTTCTCGTTTAACGGTAAGTTTGCCATATCCAATAATTCTGGTGATAGCAAAAGTCCAATAACAATTTTGTTTGCAGTATTGTTTATAGCTTGTTTAACTCCAAATTGGGACACATTGTGCGTTCTCACTGAATGTTCTTTGTAAATATTCTTATTGACAACTTCAGCATATGATCTGTATACAGTTTCTGCTTTCCCGTAGCTCATCTGTTGTTACTCTGCCACTTTCAACACTTCCAAATTCCTTCTTCTAACACTACATAACGAGGAGGTAGAAGGATGGTTTCTTTTGCAATTTACACACCTGAAATAATCTGCTTTCTTTCACATAGTCTGTCAAAGTTTAATACCAGCTTTTAAAAACGAGCGATTTTGTCGCAATTACAGTGCCATCTTAGTTAAAAATGAAAATTAATGGTAATTACAGTAAGTCTTATGCCATGACAGTGTTTCGATTTCACTATGATTTTACCTTACTGGTTTTAAAAGGATGAAAACGGAGAGTCTGAAGACAACCAATTTATATGTTAAAAGAAAAGTAAAGAGGATTCTTCATTTTTATAAAATCGAATTGAAATGATATAAAATAAAAATGAGCCAAAAATAAAAGATGCGGGGCCAGCCATCTGACTACAATATATCTTAGCAAAATATTCGATTTTAGCCAGTCTTTCAGACAATTAATAGAATGTATATCTACTATTGAATAATGACATGGTATTAATCAAGTAATTAAATATTTAGATAAAAATTGGATAATTTAATTCTAATTGGTTTCATATAAGTGTAATGTTAATTAAGAGAATATGAAATATCAGATATTAGTTTTAAGAATCACCTAATATTATTTTTTGTAAGACAAGCACCTCTGTGCTGAAGTGAAGCTTTAAATCTGACTTAAGAAAAAAGCTAACAAATTTTTCAAAATATGTATTTACCGTATAACAGATGAGGATCATTGGATCATAGGCCGAACTAGGGTTTCAGTTCAAATAAAGATATATCTTCAGTATTCAAGTTCAAAACAACAGACTTGTTAACCTTGTCATAACGGCTGAATATATCACTAGTAAGTAATATAATAAACTTAAGAAACTTATTGATAAGCGTCTACTTACGGAAAGGTAGATGTGGAATCATTTTTGTGCATGATTTACAAAATCTAAAAATTTGACCACAAAATTTAATATTTCTTTTAAAAGTATGAGCTCACGGTTCATTATTTGTTGACACTATATTTCAATACCTCACCAGTTGATACTATACGCTGATTTGCAGTACTAAATTATATATTATTTTAGACATTTTTCGAGGATTTTTAAAATCCTTATTAGGTCATGTTTTTTTTTATATTTTTAATGAACAAGCATCTTTGAATTTACTCTACTGGTACATTGAAGGACTCTTGACTTCTTTTTGGAAATCAATCAATTGTGTTTAGAATTAGAGCTTGTGGAAAAATGAACTGAATACATTTTCTAACCATTCTGCTATATTCTTGATCATGCATCTATTCATTGTACCTAGTCATAACCAGGGTTGCCACTGATGCTGTTTTAGATGAAACAGAAGTTTTAGGGACTTCTTAGTTCAATTTTAAAGCTCAATTCTATAAAGAAATATTTAACGAAGGTTCAATTCTAATTTCCGCATTGAACATTAAATAGCTAATAATGTATAAAGACCAATCAGTTACTTCAAACAAAATCGATTATTTGAATACCTAAACAATAAAAAAATATCTTTATATTGTCTAGGAAAAGCTTGAATGGCATCCCTGATTATAATGCATAGGATCTTATTTGTTTGATTGTAATATCGCATTTTAGAAAATTTTAGGTATATACCTTTTTAATATTTTGTCAAGGTGGTATCAAAAGCTCACATCGTCACTAATAAGCAATTTAGTGGATAGGAAAAATTATCTTTTTGTTTTTATATAAGCTTTTTGTTATTTTTGTTATTTTATTTGTATTTGTTTTAAAAACAATAACTTGATGCACCATGGTAACAATTGAATCAGGCAGGAGCCACTAAAACAAAATAAGATTTAGGCATCATGCATTTACTTAAAAAAACAACAAAGAACGAATAATTTTCAAGTCGCAAAATTTTTTACATGTAAAACTCTGTTTCTCTGTGGTTACAGTATTCCAATACAGCTAGTGAACCGTTATGATACATGAAGCCGTAATGAAAAGCAGATGGAACCTGATGTAAAACACAACATCACATTGGGTCTATCTCCCCAATAAGGTTGCTCTGATCAGGTCTTGCATTGAGAATACAATCAAGCACTCTTGCCTTATTTATTATATAAATTTATGTTTTATATTTTATTGCTTAGAATCCTTAAAATAGTCCTCGGACGCTGAAAACCTTAGCTAAGCCTCTTCAGATAGAGATGCATCCTTTTGATACCACCTGAAGATTTCAAATATTCCTACCCCGAAAAAATATTTCAAAACTATATAGTTATATAATAAAAAGTATGAGAAATTTGTTGGTCTTTTGCCTGTTTTGTCTTTTGTTTAAAATAAAGAGAATGATTATGCAATAAAATAAAAATATGATTGTTAATGTAAGGAAAAAAGCAAGAAAAATACTTGATATTTGATCTTCATTTATCTATAAGTTTGAATCTAAAAACCAAATGAGATGTCAGAAGGATACTTTATTCAATAAGACAGTAGCCCTAACTGTAAAGAGAGAAAAGTCTAGAGAAAAGTAAACATTATTGAGTTTCGACTGGTCTAGAAATAATCCTTGGCAATCATAACTGAAAAGGCATTAGATGGCGTTTTGTAACAAGCTGGGATTTAAACCAAACATTCCTAAGGTAAGCTTGCTGAATCAAATTGTCCGTTTCTTTTTTCGGCGCACTATTTGTTTTCAATACATTAGAAATTTCCACTACTACTACTGCTACTAATAATAATACCTTATTGCAGTATCAGGCCACCCGCGGTTGTGGATGAAGGATGACAGATTGCTAAATGTTGCCCTTTTTGGCCAACCGTCTAGGACCAAACAAAAAGTAGATCGTCCGGAGCTGGGGTGGGAAGATGTCGAAAGGAAAGGCTTAAGTGAAATGGAAACTTCTTGGAAGAGTGCAAAGAGGGAGGTGCTAAATAGGTTGGGACGGAGGAGGACCGTACGTGGCTGTGTTTACCAGAGGCGGTTTGGTTCTACAGTGAGATTTTAGTAGTAATAGTAGCAATATCACCCTACAGCACCCATATTCAGGACTAGTACAAATGAAAGGAGATTAAAAATATTTTTGTTTCCCTCGGACCCTCTTCTATATTTATCTGAGGGCTCTTGGAAGGTTAGAAAATTTGGGCATTTGGCACACTTCTTAGCAGTTGGGCAAGTATGCACTTTCTAAGACATCATACATCCCTCTCCTTCTAAACAAGGGCTCAGCAGTCCTCCTCAATAATGGCTGATGCTTCATTATATATCCCTGTACATAATTTTGTCAATTATGAAGTGAATCAACGTAGTTAAATGAGCCTATAAAATAATTTCTTTTATTAACCATTTATTCTATATGATTTACGTGATTCTTTGGAAGAGAATACAGCACAGTGGCATTAGATCTTCTGAAACTGAGCAGCTCATATATACGATTTCGATAATTTAAAATTGACTGGCTCTCTCAAAATTTTCAAGTTTTATGCCGCTCAGTTTTGTGGCAAAACATTGCAGAAAAAGCCAATTTGTCTGTGGCCAATCTTTTTAGCCATTTCTAAGGGGCACTAGAAATTTCCATTTTATTAGGTTGTATTTCTATTTTCTAAGGCCATTGGACCGATATGATCAAGCTTTGGCAAAAACAGACAAACAAAAAAACAGATAAAAAAAAAAAAAAAAAAATAATCTGTATTTATATCTAATGTACCATTATAATGTCGTAAGATAAAAAATTAGAGTTAGTAAATAATTTATATTTTTCTTAAAAAAAAACTTAAAAACACGAAATTAAAGGATGATGAGTGGATTAATGAATTTATATTCTCTACTGATATAACGAAGTATCTACAATCTCTCAACCTAGAATTACAAGCAGAAGATAAAGTTGTTGCTGATTTTATTCGAACGATCTAAGTTTTATTTAAAAAAAATTCAGACTTTAAACGCAACCTAACTACAAAAATAATCAACCTCTCTCCTCATCTGAACAATAGACTGTCTTAAAGGGATGATAAGAAATTGAATGAATAAGAAATTAAATTAGAAGAATTATACAATGACTTTTACTTGTGATTTGATGATTTGAATAATTTTTACATTTCTCTAAATTTTCTTGTGAATCAATAAATATTGACGCTAGTAAAGATGAATTATTGATTCCTCAAAGCTGATTTCTGGACAAAACTGCCATTGGATACATGAAATTATTGGAATTTCGAAAAGATCTCAGTCTTAAAATGAATCTCATGTCAACACAACCTGCAAATGAGTTCTGAAAACTGGTACCACGACCAAAGTATCCAGGCTTTTGAAAAGGGGCCGTCCCTTCCTCAACGTTTCGCTCTTTATTCTAAAGTTTGACTCTGTCTAACAACTTTATTTATTAAAGCAATAAAAAACTTCAGCGTAAAGAGCGAGGCGTTGAGGAGAGGACAGCCCCTTTCATATACGGAATAATTTCTGCTCGTTTTAAGTTTTAATGTCGCTCCTTACTTTCAGTTAAAAAAAACTTATTTTTATTTAATCACAGTCTCAAAATAAATTACACATCAACACAATCTGCAAATAAGTTCTGAAAGCTAGTGCTGCGACTAAAGTACCCAAATTAATGAAAAGCTGCTTGGAGAACAGTGTCCATATTGGGCACTGCATATCTTTAATAGTCACTTTTTTCAACAATGAAGTTCGTAAAGTTTAGGGAAATAGTAAGTACCGAGCTAACGAACTATAAACCCAATTTTAGAAAATTTACCACAAGTTCCAAACACACATGCCATATACCAGCAAACAATAGCTGTCAAATAGCAAAGTTTAATTATATGTATGTATGTTTTTTAGAAGACATACTCAGTAAAATAAAAACCCATAAAAAATGACAATATAACTACAAATTATGCCTTAAATTATGGTCAATCATAGATTTCATGCATCGAACATACTTCAGCTTGAGAAATTACGAACGGGATTCATAATCAACGCTAAAGTCTTTAGTAGTTTTTATTTTATTTTAAACTGAATGGGAATGTGACCCTGAACGTGGCACTGGGCTTAATAGAGAAGACACAATTCCCAAAAATGACTATTGTCAATATAGTGGAGTAAAATCAAACCAAGCTAAAAAAAAAGGATACATAATTGTCACAAGATGTAATACTATCAGAAAAAATTGGAAATAAAATAAAATAGATTTAATAAATGAAGAATTGGGTTTTAGGGGGGTTAAACTCCTACTGAGAATACGTAATTTTCAGAAATGGAGGTTTTTTAAGATATTGCAGTAAAACTAATCCATCCAAAAAGTGGTATATTTAATAAGAAAAAGTAAAAAAAAGGTAAAAAAAAGTGGTAAATAGGATGAAGTAAACCAGGAGAAGATGAAATAAAATGAGAGTAAATAAGATAAGGCTAACGAATAAGAAAAGTATCTTTTGAAGTGGGGGATCCTAATTGTGTTTTTTTTGTCAGAATAGACACGGTTGTCTTTCAGAATAGACACAATTTTCAGATATGGACATTTTCCAATATAATTGTTGAAATAAATATTTGTAATTACAAAGGGAGCAATTATTCACCAGAAAAAAAAACCTTAGCAAAGTGGTTAAGGTGGTTTATTACTTTTAATTTTGTACTTTAAATGGTGATTTCTGGGAAACTTTTTCTTAGGAGGGCCCATACGAAAAGGCACATCTACTTTCTTTTCCAAAACGTCTTCTTTTTTACTTTCTTCATTGGTGATAGATAATATTTTTCTTGCAAAAGGTTCGTATCCAAAAGTCATACAGACTTCACCACAGCACAACTCTTCAAGACACATGGGGCAAGATTTAACTTTAAATTCTGATGTGGCCAAACGTCGTGTGAGCTGACGTGGAGCATTTCCCATTGGCTTAGAGATTTTGGATTCGTGCAATTTGAGGTTAATATTCTGCTTCGCTAGTTCTATCAATCTGTAAAATTAAATAAGAATGAATTCTTAACTTTTCTGACATCATTAAAAAAAAAAAAAATCTTTTTTCATAAATTAGCATGACACATTATTGGCTTCAAAAGATGCATTCACAATAATAATGAAAAGGGAATCACTTTCTATTATTTTTTTTTATATATATTTTAAGCAAACTAATAGTGGCTGGTTTGGGCAACTTTTGGCAGTGAGCCCAGATATTAAATACCGACATACTTTACAAGAACATATATATATATATATATATATATATATATATATATATATATATATATATATATATATATATATATATATATGATATATATATTGTATATATTTATATGATTTATTTATTATATATATATATATTATATATATATATTTATATATATTTGTATATATATATATATTTATATATATGTATATATATTTATATTGTATATTATATATATATTTATATATATTTATTTATATATATATATATTTTTTTTTATATATATTTATTTATATATATATATATATATATATATATATATATATATATATATATATATATATATATATATATATATATATATATATATATATATATAGTACCGGAAGCCCGGTGGCTTTGCCGCCGGGCCCTGGCACTCGGCACACGGCAGGCTTCTATATATAGATTCTCACTGTCGCTTGTCTTCTAAACGCAGACAATTTAAGCCTTTTCTTGATGTCTTGACGTCCAAATGGACCTGAAATTAGAAGTGGTGCCTTTGTAAAATTATATGTTTTTTATTGGACCTTTAACTTTTGCCTCTGCTTGCCTTTTGTTATTATGAAAGACATATCCCCGAACCTTTGTTTCTTTCAATTGTTCAGGTGTGGGACAAAAACTTATTTTTCTTCCAACGATTTATCTAGTATAGGTTTTCGGTTTTCAAGAGTATGGAAGGCATTGACGACCACCTTGTTTTTCTTTAAATTGTTTAGGGGGTGGGACAAAAACTTCTTCTTTTGCCTTTACTTGTCTTTTGTCATTATGAAAGACATATCGCCAAATTTTTGTTTCTTTTAATTGTTCAGGTGGTGGAACAAACACTTCTTTTTCTTCCAAGAATTTATCTAGTCCATATTTTTGATTTTCAAAGGTATGGTAGGCATTGATGGCCTTATCTATGTAAAAATTAATAACCCAATCATCATTGCAATCATTTTCAATTTGTTTAGTTCGTCTTACCTCGGCTTATCTTTCGTCACTATGAAATACATATCGCCGAACCTTTGTTTTTCTTTTGACATTCTAGGTATTGATTACCTTATCCATGTCAAAATACCAAACCCAATCATCATCACTATTATTTTAAATTTTGACACGTTTTGGTCCTCGCCGCCCAGGTTGATTTTCATCGATTCGTTCACATGTTAGTTGTCGCATGTCTTCTATCCGCGTGTGTTTTTGCTCTTCATTTCCATTTTGACTTGCTTACATTCTTGGTGTCACATGTCTTCTAACCGCGTGTCCTTGCTCTTCATTTTCATTTTTGACTTGCTCACATAATTGGTATCGCATGTCTTCTAACTGTGTGTGTCTTTGCTCTTTCTTTTTATTTTTGATACGCCGCTTTTCTTCTAAGCGTGTATCCACGCTTATGAAATTCCCATGAAACACCAATGGATACAGAAGATTCAGATATAGCGATCAATACTACGGCGTCCACGGTAGCCGAAATTGGTTCTTGAAATGCAAGAAGTTGCAAGGCCGTGTCAACTCAGATGCTCCTTTCTAATGAAATGAAAAAGTATGGTCTCGACACACTGATACACTGACAAAATCAATTGACCTCACGGATTCAGAAACATTTAAATTCTACAGCTCTGGACCGACTGATGGGAACGGTCTCCACGGAGTCGGATTCCTTCTGGACCCAATTTCTGCTTCATCCGTCATCTCTTGGCAACCCGTGTCAGCAAGAACCTCTACCCTGAGACTTAAAGGCCGGATTAGTAACGTGACTATTTTGTCCGTCTACGCGCCTATCAGAAATAGCCCTGATGATGCCAAAGATGCATTCTACTTTGAGCTGCAGAAAATACTTGACACTGTCCCGTGACGCGACATACTATTTGTCGCTGGTGACTTTAACGCAAGGGTCGGTAAACCAGATGCAAACACCGAAGGAGTGATCGGACGCCATACCATCGGAGATAGACGCTCAAACGACGAGAGGTTGCTACAGCTTGCCAAATAAAATAACTTATGTCTGGTTAACACCCAGTTAGAGCACAAGAAGCACCATCTTGTGACCCGTAGATCAAACGACGGGGTCACCAAAGCCCAGATCGACCACGTCCTCGTCGGAAGACGTTGGGGGAGCTCATGTCTGGATGCAAGAGTCTACAGAGGTGCAGATACAGACTCAACAAATGGCTCCGATCACTTTCTTCTCATCCGTAAATTCATTCAAAGACTAAGCACCCACAAAAAGAAGATAAAAACAAATTGGTTTGATGTATCAAAACAACTCAGTTCACAGATCAGGGCTGATTTCGAGCTACAGCTTAACAACCAATTTGAGGCCCTTACTGACTACACAGACATCGAAGACCGATGGTCCAACCTGAAAGTCGTGACACAAGAGGTTGCTGAACAGGTTCTTGGTCGCACCAAGAGGAAACAAAGGCTCTGGATCTCGGACAAAACAATTGAGATAGTGGAAAAGAAACGACCCCTTCTCAGTGGCCCTAAAGAACCCCTAAGAAATGCTCTCAATCTGGTAAAGCAGTCTGCTCGTTGCGATAGGGAGAAATACTGGTCAAAATTGGCTTCTAATATGCAACAAGCCGCAGAATCACATGGCCTAAGCTGAAAGTCGTGACACAAGAGGTTGCTGAACAGGTTCTTGGTCACACCAAGAGGAAATAAAGGCTCTGGATCTCGGACAAAACAACTGAGCTAGTGGAAAAGAAACAACCCCTTCTCAGTGGCCGTCAAGAACCCCTAAGAAATGCTCTCAAGCTGTTAAAGCAGTCTGCTCGTTGCGACAGGGAGAAATACTGGTCACAATTGGCTTCTAATATGCAACAAGCCGCAGAATCACATGGCCTAAGCTGAAAGTCGTGACACAAGAGGTTGCTGAACAGGTTCTAGGTCACACCAAGAGGAAATAAAGGCTCTGGATCTTGGACAAAATAACTGAGCTAGTGGAAAAGAAACAACCCTTACTCAGTTACCCTAAAAACCCCTAAAAAATGCTCGCAAGCTGTTAAAGCAGTCTGCTCGTTACGGTAGGGAGAAATACTGGTCAAAATTGGCTTCTAATATGCAACAAGCAGCAGAATCACATGGCCTAAGGAAAACATTCAAGCTACTGAGGGAAACGACAGGCAAGTCACCCATCACCAGAGACTCCCTGACAGACAAAACGGGCAACCTTATTCAGACGGAAAAAGACCGCCTTGGGTGATGGAAAGAACATTTCTCCGAGCTCCTTAATCCCAAAAAAGCTCCGTGTGGTCTACCTGATTTCCAGAGTGTACCAAAGGAACCCTAACAGATAGATCTACAGCCGCCGTTATTTGCTGATGTTCTGCGGGCACTGAAAAACATGAAAGATAACAAAGCCCCCGAAGAGGTTGGCATCTCAGCAGAGATGTATAAATTATCCCCCACACTATTATGTCAGCTGAAAGACTTGCTAGTTGAGGTATGGACGACAAAGAAATTCCAAAAGATTGAAAACTCTCAGTACTTATACCGATATATAAAAAGGGAGACAAGGCAGTATGCTCAAACGACCGAGGTATATCACTAATAGACCACGCCATGAAGGTCTTTAGCATAATCGTCCTCAACCGTTTCAAGGACGCCTGAGACAAGTTGACAAGACCAGAACAAGCAGGTTTCAGACCTGGCAAGGGCTGCCAAGAACATATTTTTACCCTCCACTTCATCCTACAGCAGAGCGAGAGACATCGACTGTCTGCTTTCGTCGCCTTCATCGACTTTGTTGTCGCTTTCGACTCCCTTATCAGGACCGAGCTTCGGAAGATCATGGTGGAAGACGGTGTCCCAGCAGACCTGATCGAAATACTCAAAGGAGCCAATGAGCCTACGGTCACAAGAGTCCGAACTGTCGAGTGCGAAACAACGGAATTTGACTTTGAGTCAGGGGTCAAACAGGGGTGCCCCCTTTCGCCAGCTCTGTTCAATTACATAAAAGACTGGATAATGGCAAAATTAATTTGCACCTACAAAGGCTTTGTCGTCGGTCAGAAAGAAGACAACCTAATCACCCTGGCAGACCTTGGCTTCGCAGACGATGTGGGTCTCATGAGTAGCTCGTCAGCTGAGATCCAAAAGATAGTCAACGATGTCTCCTGTACAACGATGCCTCATGATCAGCAAGCCTAAAAGAAAAATCATGAAAGCAAACACCCCAAACCACCCAGATATCCAACTAGAAGGCAAAACCATCGAGACTATTCAAGAGTTCTGCTACCTTGGTTCTATCGTAACACCGAACGGAGGTGCAGAAGCTGACGTTAGAGCTCGAATAGGAAAGGCATGGGGTGTCTTCACAAGCATGAAGAAGTCGCTTTGGAATAGACATGAAATTAGCATCAAAACGAAGAAGAACGTCAACAAGGCAACTGTTCAATCGACCCTGCTGTACGCCTATGAAAACTAGCCTTTAAAGGCCGAAGAAACACGTTCACTAGAAGTATTTGACCATCACTGCAGGAGACACATACTACGGGTCAGTCGATGGTTTTATATCTAAAACGCTGAGGTTCGAAGGCGTTGTTCCCAGAAGGCCCACCTTTCGGTAATCATAAAACAACAACGACTGAAATTCTTGGGACATACACTACGACGACCAGCTATATCCCGCGATGACCTCACCTGCAACCCCCTTCCAACTTGGAAACGAAGACCAGGTGGCCAAAGGAAGAATGTTTGCAGACATTCAAGAATGACCTTGATCCTTGGGGTGGCTTCCGACGACACGGACGTCGTTGGGATAAAAACTGGCTGATAATTGCAGAAGAGGCTGCCGCTGACAGATCGTGTTGGACTACGTCATTCATCCCATCGTCCATTGGTGCCGGGCAGGATGGATCATCGTCTGGTTCCCGCTGAAAGTAAAAGGAAAGTAATGTGTGTCTTTGCTCTTCATTTCCATTTTTGACTCGCTCACCTGATCGGTGTCGTAGGTCTTCTAACCGCGTGTGTCTGTGCTCTTCATTTTTGTTTTTAACACTCTCTAATAGCCGTTTTCACATATCTTCTAACCGCCTGTGTCTTTGCTCTTCATTTTCGTTTTAGAAAAGTTTTTGGATTTAGATTACTTCAGACAATTTAGCAATGGCCTTTGCTTTAGATATCCGTATTGTTGCTGTCGCAATTGATGGTCCAGGTTGTCAAATTTCACATCCTATCAAGTTTGATAGTTCAGGTGTTGGTTCCAAAGAATCATCATTTATAGTAGCTGCAACTGCAAATTTTCGTTTTTTGGGCCTTCCAACAGACGTTATATTATACAAATAACTGTTGCGTTGGAAACTCAACAATCTTATTTATGCAATGCATGACACCATATAAGAAAATGCTTATATGATGCAATATGTGATGTCATAAGACATTATATTATATAAATAACTGTTGTGTTGGAAACCCAACAATCTTATTTATGCTACGCATGACATCATGTAAGTAAATGCTTACATGATGTCATATATGATTTCATACGATGTACTAACATGGCACATGGCGTCATTTAAAAAACCAAAATTAAGGATCTTAACGAATTTTCTCAGCCTTTTGACCTATATACCAGTTTTCCCGAAAAAAATGGAGCCGTATTGGAGAACATACATAAATACACAATTATTGCTCCCTATTAAAGATAGGTATATATATATATATATATATATATATATATATATATATATATATATATATATATATATATATATATATATATATATATATATATATATATATATATATATATATATATATATATATATATATATATATATATATATATATATATATATATATATATATATATATATATATATGATATATGTCTGTACCATTAAGTGTATGTTTTATGTTTTTTCTTTTCTACTGTTTTTTTCATCAATTTCTGTGTTTATGATGGATGTAAATATAAATTAATGAATTAAACTAATAAATGTATATATGTGTATATATATTATTATTTGGAAAACATTTAATACAGTTATAATAGGAAACGATTAAAAGAAAATAACAGTAGAAAAAAACACAATGGTTATATAAAAAATAAAAAAAATAAAACAAATTTAAACAAATCCAAAATGCTAATTCGTATCTTTTTTTTTACATTTTTATTTTTTGTATAGCGTTTACAACAGCAATAACACGCATAGTAATGTATAGCGTTTGTATCTGACCATAAAGAGCGTAAGATGGCCACGTTATACTTTATTTACGAGAGCTGAATACTTGCGATGAGAATGTGCGTGTGTGCGTGTTTGTGCTTGGGCTTGCTCAAGCCTAGGAATAATCATAATTTAAGCACTTTTGACCTAAGAACATTCAGTTCCATCCACATATCAAGCTTTTATGTCAGCCCTGTCAGCTCGGCACTTGTTATGCCTAAATGACTCTACTTGTAAAAATTAAATGAGCATAAGCCACACCCCGTAGTGGTAAGTGAGTAGCCTAATAGTCTGAATAAAGAAGGTTAAATTCTTGGTGAGGTTGTTGGATTCAGCATCAAGACTTTGCACAGTTGAAAGTACTAATATAACACCGCTGCAGTAGTGTTATATTACATTAATACTCTTGTGTGATGTTAATGAGAGTACTACACTACAACAATGCTTACCCACACCATTATTACATACCTTGTGAAATATTCTTCCTCTGTTTTCGTCTTCGGCTTAGCATCTGTCAACATTTTCCAAGTTATATTTTTTGTTGCCAAATCAGGGATAGAAGCTTTCTGCATCGATGATGGGATTGGATTCAAGTAAAGCCATGCCTTTTTACGTGGATCATTATTCAACTTGAAACAGCTGGAATCTTCACATTCACTTATGGATATAGATTCTTTCACTTCGTGGACTCTAACCTAGGTACAAGAGAGATTACACTTTAAGATACATTAAGCTATCTAACTAATATTGAAAACCATGACTCATAATTTGTTTTGATTTTTAAGCTTGGAAATGCGCATTTACTTCGTTAGAAAACAATATTTTTGTTTTATACATGTCAACTTTATCCACAAGGTTTGACCAAACATTCGTAATCCAAAATATCTTTGATGATAGCCCTAGGAATTCAGGTCAAACCCCTTATTACCAAGGGGATTGGTAATAAGGCCACATTTAACACAATCTTTTTGGTAATAATCAAGCCAAATTTTTGGCCAAAATTTCTAGTTTTTCCCCAAAACACTAAAACGATTACCTAAGACTATCCTATTCGTTTTTTCTGGAAAAATTTAGCATATCTTCCCAGAATTTTCGAAGCAGTCCTGTTCCAGAGTCCAGTTTGTGTTCACTCATTATGTTCTACCAGCGTACAACAAGTTAAAGATAGTGTTCAAATTAAAAACAGTCTAAAAGTCAAAGCAATTTGCAAGTAGGAAAAAACACATTTTTAAAAAGCATAGCTTAATAGCAAACATAGTTTAACAATGTCTACCTAAATACACTTTAGCAGAAATGAGGCCATATAATGCCTTGTTAGAATCCCAATTGTACAAAAATGCCTATTCTTCATAGTTATAGTGCTTAAAATTGAGTCTTGACTTTAGACCCTATCCCCCTTTACTCAAAAGAATTATTTCATATTTCGCCATTCAAACCTTTTCTACACTCCATCATTTAAACAGTTATCTCAAATGATTGAACATTAACATTCAAGATTAATTCCAGTAATATGAGTAGGGAGGGCATAATAGACGCCGTAAGAACACATGTGCTGCCATCTATAATTGAGTATAACGCTGACAGGTTATAATTTATTCAACGATTATTGATCGAGTCTAATAAGGTTAATGCCCCCTTTTTCAAGGTCGAGTTATTTGTTGTTTCTAGGTGCAATGACTCCGGGGCGAAGTTTGCACATGCGCATTGAATTCTAACCACATAGACAATGTATTGATCCACTCGAGGGGAACTGGATTTCTGAGAAATTGATTACATAATCGATTAGGACAAGAGGGGAAGTAGATTTCTGGGAAATTGATTTACATAATCGGCGGTGAATGTATTGATCCACAAAAGGGGAACAGGATCCCCTGTCTTTTTCTAAGCCAATCAGGGAGTCGGAAATATTAGTGGGACAGGATTGCAGAGAATATAAGGAAAGGATTTTTGCTATAGTTTTTATTAGTGTGTGAATAGATTTCAAAGAAGTGAGAACAGTTTGACTTTACTTATTAGGATATATTTGTAATAATAATGAGTGGAATGTTTATCCTATTAGAAGTTGATAGTGGAGTTGGTAACAATGATACAAGAGCCCCAAACATTGCGGAGGAAATCACGAGTGGATCACAGCTTTGTCTGAAAAGAGATGAAGTATATGCAAGATATGTAATATCCTTGAGCAATTTTAAAATGGAGGATCAATTATGCTTCGCTGCAAAAGTTGATATAGCGCTTGTGAATAGACTTCAATGTGCTTTAAGTCCATTAGTGAAGCCTATAGAAGACAATAAGCTGTATCGCTAATTGTACATGTGTAGTATTATTGTTGTAATTATACAATAAAATTGTTTCGAAATCGGAAATATTCCCTTTCTTTTTGTTAGAATGTTAGGCTAACGAATCATAGGCAGTCTAGAGTCAACAGTGAGAGTGATAGGATTGAAAAATGAATAATTTTGAGAAAGAGAGAATCAGATCGAATCTTGTGTTTATGGACAAACATTTGATTTTGGATGATAATTTTCTCGAGTTATCCCTTCAACGAAGGATATTCTCTAGGGAAACATTTGACAATAAAATGAAAACTAATTCTCCCCCATTGGACTATTGTATGAAACTTTGTCGATGTGACTCAAATGCTTATACTCAATTTATTGATATATTAATTGGAACAAAGCAGTATAATATCGTGGATATACTTTTGAAAACATTGCCATAGATTCAATGTAGATGGCTCCGCCTTCGAAAGAGGTGACGTCACAGAGTTACTCCTCTCACCTTTCCTCCCTCTGAATTTATCAAATTAGGGTGATCAGTTTCGCTTTAGCTGTGAAAGAGTTGACATTGGAAACCAAAAATGTTCTATACATGTCCACTTAGCATGTACACTCTTGGCAGTTGGACATCATGTGAGAATTGTACAATTATTGATGACTATAATGAAAAGTGCAAATTATGTAATCCTTTTAAATTACATAGAGGCTATGCAGTACAAATTAAAGTATGTAATTCATGTCTTGAAGAGATTTGTGACTCTCACCCTAGAGGACATCTGTGCTCCAATTGTCACTTTAACAAATGTGATCAGTGGGAGAATACTTACCCCGCTATGATTGGAAAGAATCCCAAACGTGTTTTTAGTTTATTTCTACGAGATTAGTATCGTCGTTGATTTAAATTATTCTGGGAGGAAGAATCTGGTCTACGGTTCAACTGTTGGGGTAACAAGACAATTTGATTTCTACGTCATCGTTGTGACGACACTGCCTATTATGACTATATACTTAGTGATTTCTGTTTGGAAGTTACTGAATGTGATTCACCATTTGAAAACACTGTATGTGATATTGCTTCAAATAGACAGATTGAAACTCGTGAATTTCATAATATGAATGCAAATAGTATCATTGACTGTACAAAGAGAAATGACAAGAGTGAAGTTACATTATACTGTAGAAAATGTGACCCTGACTTTGCAGCCCATCAAGATCAATATACAGGGAATCCAAATGATTTCACGGGCTTTAGTGGTTCACGACAGTTGCCTATACACCGAAGACGACATCTAAAGTGAAGATTTAAAGACATTGTTGTATATACATTTTTCATTTATTAATAAAAAAAATTCACATACATTTTTTAAGCACTTTACTCGTAGGGCACCGAAATTTATATTATACAGGTCAGAGAGGATATTTTCCACCATAAAGTCGTTCAGACGTGGATTGTCTACATAAATGTTGATAAACTGCTTGTAAGTATAGCCGCGACATCGGAACACAAAATATGGTAGTGCGTGGAAGCCACAGCTTTTAGTCGTCAGATACTGCACTCTCTTCCGATTTTGAATAATAGTTTTCTCACTGCTCTCAATATAGTTGCTGATGTGTGGAGTATAAAATGTATAGGGTAGGCCAAGAGGATCAAAAAATTCAATCGTCTTCATTGTTTGAAAGATACACAACCAATGACCTGTCTTCAAGGTCGATGGACTGCTATTAACAATAATTAGGGTATTGTTGGCACTTTTCCAAGAAAATTTTTCAAAAGTAGTCTAAGGACAAAAAGTAGGATCTATATTTGAACTAGTAGGGATCCATACTAAGTAAACTGATCAGTTGATTGACATTGGTTGCACAAGGTCTAATTGAACACAGCTCACAGGGGTGATTTCTCAGCAGGTTTTATATTGATTTTAGCGAGATTAGTGCAATACTCTCAGCTAACGGGTCGGCAAATGTACACTCTAAACACACACTCCCCGTACGTACTATACTCATATCCTGGGTGCCAGACAAATCCAATACAATGAAACCATGTTTTTTAGCAAAGATTTCTTGGGTTATACCATTTTCAAATAGTTGTGAATCATGATCTAGGGTTTGCATGGTCAACTCATACAATGTTCTATATTATTTATCAAAAGACAGATTGTAGAGTGGGATGCCATTTACTTTGCAGACAAGAGATGAAAGCCCAAACATTTCAAATTTATTTGGGTATCCAGTCCACGATCCTATTGCACTAGCGCTTTTTACAAATTCCAAGGCCAGTTTTGATGGAATTTCGCCATTGATAAAGGATGAGTCGGTGAAGGTGCGTGACCCTGTGGAAATATGACGTTGATTGTTGATTGCATGAGGAACAAGTAGTTTAATATTATTTCCACTGGCTCTCAGTTTTTCCACTGCCAAAGCAACAGAACTCCTGACTTGTTGTTTGCGTACATGTAGTATTGCCGAAGTGAGGGTGAGAGTTACATCAGGATTGGCAGTAAGTTCTTTTCTCAATATGAAATAGGATGGTGCAAGTGTCAATTTTATATCCACTTTAATATTGGGTGGTAGCCATTGGGGTATATTAAATATTTCATGATACATTTTTCCAACTAGATGTAATTCACTAGTTGTAGCATTTTTAAGTGCATCTGTACTATCAGTATTAGTAATATATTCATATCCATTGGAGGTGTCTCTCAATTCCTTGTATGACTTGGGTGTCATCAGCATGAACTGCATATAGCTTGTATAATTTGAGAGATTGTTGCTTTTGCTCACCAGCGTGCCATTTATGTAGATACTGATTGGATGAAATAATTTATGTCATACACAATTTTTATAGGATATTCCATCGGCAAGAACTGGCAATGTATTATTGGATTTCCGGACTATTATTTGTAAATCTATAAATGTCGATGAAATGTCCATAACGTATTCTTCATTGGAATAAATTTGAAAGTGGATATTATTGGAGAGGGGTTGTTGAGGATAAAATTGTTCATAGTATCCATGCTTTACACTCAAATCAATATTTTCTGCATTGAACAAATTCAATGAGGAGGTGATTGAAGGTTGGGAATCCTTATGCGGTAGGTATGACATCTTAGGAAAAGAAGTCTAGTTTCGGTCTAACAATTCTCTTCCTGGGGCTTCTTTTTCTACTGTTTACAGTGCGTGTCGGCTTTTTCCTTCTTTTTTTGGACAGGGGTGATGTCTTTCGTTTCTGACCTGAGTAGAGACTGATGAGTGATGCATTGTTTCTCGACCTTTTTAAACCTTTTCCATTTTGTTTTAATCTCTTGCCAAGGGTTCGCACACTGGACCTAAGATTTTCCGAAACACTTTTTTTTAAATCCTTGCCAGAGCTCCAATCGTATAGTTTAGAGGATGCAAAATCTGTCTCAGCCGGTACAATATATTTTCTAGCCAGAGGTAGTGCAGAGCGAAACAGCTTAGCAAACCAACTGCCAAGACCGTAGCCAGACATTGACAAGCGACCTTTCTAATAGTCCATTCCATTGCCCTGTTGTCTTGGGCCAAGAGTACTAACATAGCAGTCAATATCAGGACAAATACTTACCACTTTTCTATTAGACATCTTGTTGAACTATGGGTCGAAAATGACATGTAATCACAGCCAAACTTTTTGATATTGCTAGGGGATCACGTAATTCAGTTCTTAGTGTTAACTGACAGAGTTCAAAATAGGAAGTGTTTACGGGAATATATTGAATTAGCTTTATATTGTAGTGGTGAATATGTTCTTGATTGGTTTTTCGTTCAAGAACTCGTAGGAGGGGAACAATGCTATTGCCAACCCGAGACGTTGCCACAAATGAAGCGTAGAGAAATATTACAAGTATCTGAGGCGAAACCAGGTCGATAATCAGCGAAAATAACATTATCTATCCCGTTAACAGTTGCAGCATTTCTACCATTGATCATGTTCTGTTTAAAACCAAGAACATCTCTCAGATTATCATTGAGATGAATCATTTCAGTGTCAATAGGTGAGGTAATGTAGATCCTATCGTATTCCATTGAATAATTAAAATGGAATGAACCATTCCTACGATATGAGATTTTTCTATTAATTTTTGCACAAAAATCCGTCATATTACCATATTCTTTATATTTCAATGTGACATGAGGATATTCACTATATTTAAGTGCTTCAACCCATTCATACTCGGCAAAGAGTGACCAATCAAATGGTATAACTTTTATCTCAAATTTACGATCCTTTCTCCGGATGTCATTTGTATTTTTGAGAATACAGTTGACAAGAGCCACTTCATACTTTCCATCATCGAATTTGATGGCGGGGGAGAGTTTCCTCCATAAATCACTTGTTCTATTCAAGTCATTGTAGAGACGATCAGAAATATTGGATATGAAAGTCACATAAAAATCATAGGGCATTGTTAATATGAGTTTCAACGCAATAAACTTTAGGACCCGGGAACACCCCATTGGATATCACATTACTCCCCTTCTCTGATTTTAAAATGAGTAGTTGATTGGGGGCCTGACGTTTCACCAACTCGGGGAAGAGGGACGGATTCCAGTTAGGGAAGTCCATCTGAAAGCTTATTTGCTCCTAAATATGTATATCTCAAAATAAAGACTATTTTTTTACTTTTAACAGAAGATAATCTCTATCCCAGCAGTAGATTTGAGCTTCCCCTTCTCTGGGTAAGTGCACCTTGCACACATTGTAAAAAACGACAACATGAGTTTTTTGGAAATTTCAAGTACTGAACCACCTCCTGCTATATTCTTGTTCAGTACCACATTTCTCTTTTTCTTGTGTAGAAAAACCATGCTTGCCTCTATGTTCGTGAACGATGTAAAATTGGGGTTCGCAATAATTCGTGCACACTTTTGGGGGTCAGTCACGACATCACAACGAGATCTGTTCCGTACGATTTAACACATTTTGCCGAATGCTGAATTTAGAATGAGCTTGTACATTTCCTTCTCTCCTTTACTGTTTGCCAGAGACCGATTATCGACAAAGGTGTCGATAAACGTCTTCAAATAGGGTTATTGAATGAATAGCAGGACCCTATGTATTTTCGTGATCTTGAGAACATTGTTCACTATCCAGTGCAAAAGCACATGATGAACAACGATATTATGTTTAGGGTCCAGATCTGCAATCAATTTTTGCTTGGAGGGTGTCCAGTGCATCCCCATATCCTCAACCAATGATCGGTCGTATGGAGTCAGTGAGTCCTTGGTCACTGGTCAATTAATACAGGGGAAAACAAAATCTCTGACTGAATCATGAAACACCAATGGAATGTGTCCGTCAATTTCAAAGAACCATCCTTGCGTCCCATTGTCCTCGACAGTGTTAATGTCGGATACCTCACAAGGATTCTCAAGCCATTTATAGTTCCCACACGGAAAAGAATGGTGAGACATTGCCAAGGGATACAGCGACTTCATGTCCAGGAAAACTGCATTTGACTTTACACCAGTGCTGTTTTGTCCGCTTGGATCTGTTGTCAAAACGCGATCTCCATGAAAAACATACCCACCCCTCATTGATCTTTCTACAAAAAGGTGTTCTTGCAGACAATATCTAACAGAGTTAAGACGTCACTGGCCAAGTACAGTCTACAATAATCCCACCCATATTTACAATTACCCTTAGCCCACACCTTCTTGGCAAATTCATATTCCGCGGCATTGCATTTACTGTTGGTGCGTGAATTATAGAAAGTTTCAATTGGAGGTAGTTTTTCCTCGCTTAAGCGAGCGCCAGAACAGTAACAGTCGTATGCATAAACACCTTTACAGGTCAATAGGTAATACATTTCACTGTCTGGAAAGTGCTGTTTAACCAAAGGAAAACTATCAAAATTGTTGCTTTTCTGCACTTGAATCAATTGACTTAATGCCTTGGGGAAAAAACTAAACGAATCTAAAAACCTGATTTTATTCAGGCACGTATGCCCGTTGTTCACTACCTGCCATTTCTACTCCAGAAGCACTAGCTTCTCTGCTGATTTGGTATTTCTCAAACGAGAAATAGCTCCATTAGCTATGCCAATTAATTTGGTCAGTGACTTGACTATGCAATCACCCTCATCCAACGTTTCGACTAATTCTAACAACTGCATAGTGTTAGAACTGTCTCTTTGCGCGTGGGCGTAGGAAACTGCAATAGCTCGATGTTCTCTGATTCGATTCGGAAATCGAGGATCGTTCACTTCCACTAGCTTCGCCTCACAATCAAAAGAGATTTTATTGCTCTGGAGGAGGGTATTTTGAAAATTTTTAAAGCGTAAAATGGCCCTACCCCCCGAAACTGTTTCCAACTGACTGGTAGCCATGCTGTCTACAATGTTTCATATGATCCCGTAGTTTTAAATCACTATGAAATCGTGACAGGCATGTTGGACAGTAGAAACGTGCCCCTTTATTCTTACCTTCCCCCAGAACTCTACTGATGTCTGTAATAGGATTAACATTGCCAATTGCATTGGGGTCACTAGATGGTGTGTACAACAACCAAACCCAGTGCTTCACCAATTGTTGTAAAGTGTTATTTATGGTATTCGGGTGGTGTAGTTGTAGATGCCTTTATTTCTCCCTTTATAGGGGAGGTAAACTCTGGTCCTAAGGTAATTAAACTTTGGTAGCGTACCTTAGGCTATGACAAAACTAATGAGGCGTACCGACTGGGTATGTTCTGGGTATATGCTCTTAATATATAATTATTAATCACTGAACAGATAGTTTTACAATAAAAATATATTTATACGTTGACTCGATGTCAAACATTTATATATTGCATTAAATCACTGGTTAAAACTTAAAGAAAATAAAAATATAGTATATATATATACAAGCATAGTGTAATAGCTTACACAAGTATTTTTTTTTAATTCACAAAACTAGATAGGATATTTCTACTGGTTAAAACTTAAAGCTTTTAAAAAAAATAAAACACGGTATGGACTAGTATTAGCATTAATTCCAATTAGTGTTTTGTTAATTGCTTATGAAGTATTAATCTAGAATACTTCTTGAATGATATAAAAATAAAAAACACAAATACTCAACATTTAATTCACTATATTTACATGGATAATTTAGGTTATATATATATATATATATATGTATGTATATATATATATATATATATATATATATATATATATATATATATATATATATATATATATATATATATATATATATATATATATATATATATATATATATATATATATATATATATATATATATATATATATATATATATATATATATATATATATATATATATTTATATATGTGTGTATTAATAGAAGTTATGTTGATATATAACTTAATTGTTAAAAACAAATGATAAATATGTACCCTAATACTTTATTTAATCACTGCAATATTTGTTATTTTTACAACTTTTAATTAAGTCCGTCAAGACTTTTATATGATAAGTCCTAACTGCAATTAAAATATTTACAAAACAAAAGCAACTCCAACAAATAGATTATTGCACTATAACTGATAACTGTGATTAGCCTCTATATAAGGGCTTGGAAATAGTTCATATAACATAACTTTGCTATTTATATTTCTACAATTTTTTTTTTTACAGTAACAATTTCATATTTATAAAAGTTCTCAAAATACATTTATAATTGTATTTATTTTCTCAACAACATTTGTTACCACTATATAACTTTGCATATATGACTATATACATTTTCTTATCTTTGTTTTACAACTTTGGTTCTACTCCGAAACAACTTGTGTTATTAACTGTCAATAGCTTACTATATGCCTGTTTGTTTATTCAGACTTTTGAGCTTTCTAATTATTTTAGAATTTTTGGTACTTGAGACAGTTTTATAACGTTTTTGCCTGTAATCTCTCTTTTTTCAGCTTTAATGTCCTTTTGGGTTAAGGCTTCATTTACAGCATGGATCTGCTAAGTTAAAAATTTTAGCTGTTCACCTTATACCTCTTATGCTATTATCAATTGACTCGTGCCTGTACTCTGAAGGTTTGCTTACCAGGGCTGCCTTCTGGTAGCTCTTTATAACCTTTCCAGGTCCAATTGTCATGGGCTACAGCTAAAAAGACTATTCTGAACCTGCACACACAATAATTAATCATCTATAGTAGTGCCACACTTTTTTTTATTTGTTGCCACAATTTCCTTTTGGGTAATTTCTTTATAAAAAGAAGTGACCCTTCCGAAACAAAAACTTACCTGGACTTAATGGCACCTAGTAAATTAGTTTCAGACAAACAAGCGAAAATGACTATTTGCTCTTTAACTTTCCAGCTTTTAGTGGCCTTTTTTTTTTTTCAAATATATCTGAAGTCCTTTCGGATTTGTTGTGCGTTCTTTTATTTGATCATGCCTTGTTAGTAAATTTTCTGAAAACGACTCCCACATAAGAGACCGAAATTTTTTCCTGTTTACTTGGAGCATTTCTCCAATATTTCTATTAATTTTAGCCTACGTTAACCACTGTACTGGTGGCTCCATAGTATTAATGCTACTTATTGTGTACTTATTTAGTACAATTTTCAATTTTAGTACAATTAATGCTACTTATTTTGTACCTATTTAGTACAATTTTCATACTAGTTTCGTTCGGTCAGTTCAATATATGCGTATAAGAGTTTAACTGACTCCATTCAGTTTCTTTTCCTTTTACATTCGTTTGGCTATATTTTCAACTTGAACCCTTCTATTTTTTTTTATTCTTTACTTCATTGAAGCCTAAGGGTTTTTTTCAAGTTATTATTCCGTTTTTTTTTCCAGTAAGATAGGTCTTTTCTAAGCCTATGTTTATATGTTTCATGTTTTATTCAATAGCTCTTACAAGTTTTTATTCTAATGGCCCTTCTATGGTCAAATTCATTATCTCCTTATTTTTGAGAGGTTGGGGGGGGGGGGGTGTTGTCTAATTTAGCAACCTGTATATTTTTTGACATTATTCAATTTTTTCTGTACAAAAGTGTTAGAAAAGTACTGTATTTTTTCCAGCTGATTTTTAGAACATTTTTAATCAAGTTTTGCTCCGTATTTTCTAGTTCTCATTTATTTATAAAAATGTACGTTTTACAATATCCTGATTTCCGCACAATTGTGTGGTTTTCATTGCAGACTCATATTCCTTGTCTGTGGTATTTTACCAAAAATTAGTGCCTATTTTGTGCCAAAAGTTGTTTAGAGATAGTGGTTAGGCCTATGTGGTTTCCCTATAATCTTTTATATTATTCACGTCTGGTATTATCTTCAGTTTTTTTTGCGCCTTAGTTTTATATAGTCATTGAGTGTAATTTGTCCCTTTCGTGATATTTTGACTATTACCCTGTTCTACAAGTTTATGGGTTTAGTGCCAGTGTAAAATCTTTCCTCCTGCTATTTATTTTAGCAAGAAGGATTTTACACGAACACTCAGCCCAAACCTTCTCCAGTTTGACCGATATTTCTAATATCAATTATATTAGCTTGGTGGATCCCCCCCAATGACAAGACGTTTAGCAGTTTCGTTTTTAAATGCCAATTGTCCTGTCATTGGTGTTTTTCACCTGCAATGTCCTCACCCAGGTTATTTCTGTTAATGGTGCGTCGTGAATTTATTTAATATGTGAAATCAATTTTACCCGGGAAAACTTTGCTTTACACTGTGCTATACTTTTTAAATTGTGACCCATTTTATCTACGGCTTCTTGTTTATGTAAATAGTCCTTATTGGTAAGTGTTTAATTTATTATATCTTCTACTATTTATAACAAGATTACAGCTAGTTTGTACATTTAGTGGCCATATAATGTAAACTCTTGCTGCCTTTGCCATTATAATTATTTTTAAATTTCTTCAAAACAATTTTTTTTTCAAATTGGACTGAAAGTGTCACCTCAGAGAGGTAAAGGTCAGTAGATGCATTGCATGTACTTAACAACGAGAGACCAGCAGTGATTGAGCTCACACCAAATTTTCTAGCTTCCAATGACCCTATTTCAGTAGATTAACCTCCTTCGGTTTTTTTTTTTTTTTTCTTTTGAGTATCCCCCCAAAATATATTTTTCCAATACACATATCAAAAGAATCGCCTTTTAATGCTGATTCTAAATATGTATAATTTAAATAGTTTCACAACACCTATTTATAAGTTACGTGGCCTTACTTAATTTCTTTTATGGAACGTAGCCTAATTCGTTTTGACAAGTCTTGTCATTGCACAATTCACGAAGTTTTATCTCGTCTCGGAAACAAAACTTTTGCAGGAAGCTATGATGTCATTCAGATTAGAGCTTATTTCTTTTCTGGGAATCTTTACGAGTATTTAGGCTAAAAAAATTTTTGAATTTCTTTTCAACGTGACGGTAGTAATTCTTTAACTGGCGATATATATTGAAGGAAAAGTTTGATATTATTTACATACTGATTAAAATAAGGAAAATATACATACTTCCCTAGCGGCTCTTTACTCGTTTTATTTTTATTTTTTTTCCGTACTATTATTTCGATTTAGTTCCTGGATACAGTCTACTTATAGGCTAATTTGAATATAAGGGACTATTGGCTTCAGTCTATTTGACTTCTGCTATCAGACTGTGTTTTTTCTTATATACACTCTACCTGATATTCGACTAAACTCTACTGATTTATAATCAGACTAGACTTGGGGATGATTTGTCATTGGGTAACCGTAAGAGCGGACCAGAGTTATCAATATTAGCTATTCCAAAAGGATGCATTGCCTTCTCTGTTTGTCCTAATGTGGCTTATATTCTATGTAAACGAGCATAACAGTTTTCATACACTGGTAGCTTTGCATGTACATGGCTCGAAAGCAGCCATGGCTTAAAATTCAAATTAGAACTTTCTTCGGACGCATTTTGTGCGGCTAATTCAGAATTTGAACTTTTTCTAACACCATTATTCAGATGAAGGTCCTCTGTGTAGGTAAAGGAGACCCTTTTAAGACCTTTCCCCATGCCTCCATTTTCAGTGATTAATGGTTTCTTTCACCGAATTTCTCGCCTTATGCAGAGTTCCCATCAGAGCTGGGTAACAACTCTTTTCTTTTGCTTCCTTCTGCGACTTTTGCTAAGCTTCCACATTTGTTTTCTTACTTATAAGGTTACTTTTCTCGTTTTTGTCCATCCCTTTCCTCAAGTACTTTAATTATATATTTATGTATCTTTATCTTCCCTTTGCTTTTGATGTTGTACAGCTAACCTAGTATTCGGGTTAGCTTTAATAAAGTTGTAATGCTTACTACGTCGTAAAATGCCATATTTACGAAGCATATCCACTCCTAAAAACATTCGCAAATGGCAGCTTCTAGCCTATAATTGTTCGGACCACAATTTATGTGCTTCCTTTGATACATTGTAGCAGTGTTAGCCTTGAACAATAAGTCCATAGCCTGTACCTGTAGTAAAGCTGAATTAGGACCCTATTTGCTACTATTATGCCTAAAATTCTTCTGTTTCTACCAACGTTTCATCGGTCCAGCTAGATTTTGTTTTTCATTTACACATACGGCACTACTACACTGCAGCTATTACTAACACTAATAAAACTACTAATTATACACTTACTTCTACTTGCTAAAAACTAAATACTGTATTTTTTTTCTATTTTACAATCCTTGATTGAGTCTTTTTTCCATTATATCTATTGTACCCAAATTTTTGAGGGGATACAAATCTATTTCTAATAGCCAAAGTTCGAGAAAAGCTGCTTTAAGTTTTGCTAATTCGAGCACCGCTAAAAGCGAAGTACATTTACTTTCCCCCTCTAATACGGTCATTTCGATTTTTTTTTGTATTTTGACACCTTATTTTGTCTCCTCGACCCAGTTTTTTCAACGGCCACCAGTTTTTGTAAGGTGTATTTTATGGTATTTGGGTGGTGTAGTCGTAGATGCCTTTATTTCTCCCTTTATAGGGGAGGTAAACTCTGGCCCTAAGGCAATTAAACTTTGGTAGCGTGCCTTAGGCTATGACCGAACTAATGAGGCGTACTGACTGGGTATGTTCGAGGGGCTAAAGGTAGATTGTAGAGAGGTTGTCTAAAATACAATACTTTTATTCATTTAACATATAATAATAATAGATATATACTTTCTACTGGGACTGGCTGTCCCAAGTAGACCACAAGTCTCAGAAACTACAATAATATATAATAAGATACTTAGACACTTACAATGGTCCGACAAAATTCCAAGGTATTTCTAAAAACAACGAACCAGAGGTGAGTCCGGCATAAGGTTAGTATCAGTCTCCCCCTTCCGATAAAATGTCTCATTCTTACATTTTTATCAACCACACTTTCCTTTACCCAACCGATGCAATAGCTAGGAAGTGGTGATTTCTCAATTTCCCGTTAAGCAGAAACTTGGCAGGATATATTCCTTATCTTAATAAAAAGTGGTATTTCTAAACTTCGTATTTGCGTCTTATATATTTTTACTGAATTAATAATTAACTAAATTAGAAAGCTTTACCACACAATTCAATTGACAGACTCCTTACTGGGAACACCACCTCCTCCTTTTTAAAACGAACTCCCTCCTCAAATTCATTTTCATATTGAACCACAGTAACGCCAATATTTAAATGGGCATTGTCGCTTTCAAAAATATCAAAGGACCTTAGTGTTACTGGGTATTTTCCCTCTAAACAAGAAAAATTCACAATGGGAGAATAGGACCCCAAGTTACCATGCACAGCCCAATATTCTAAATTTTTCTTTGTAGCGTCATGTGCTAGAGGCTCAAATGCTTATATGAGGAAAGCGTACTTGAAACATTTTTGACCTGTTTCGAAACAGATTCACTGATTGCCTCTGCAACCCTCTAAATCTGGATTATATTTTAAAACTATAGACCTTGCCCCCGCCCCACCTGCCCCCTTTAAAATGAAATCTATTTTAAATTTACAAATATTAACGCTTAAATTGCCAACATATAGAATTACAGATCCGCTACCGTTTTCGCTATAATTCTCGAGATGGGTAATAATGTGGTCTATCCAATCCATAAGAACACCCTCAAAATTTTCTAAATGCAGATAGACCACTTGCATCTCGGTATGCACATAATGATGATAAACTTCGCTTTTGCCCTCGTTTAAATAAAATATCTATAAAACAATTGAAACCTTAATTGAATCCCTACCCCCCCTCCCCCCACAACTGAATCTGGTTTTCTAGCAGTGCACGAATTCTATCTATATATTCATGGACAATTTCTATAGGGACTTAGCAAAGGTAAGTCCCCCTGCTCAACTGCGCTATTATCAACATTAAAATAATCGGTTAAAAAATCGTCAATATTATCTGGTATTTCAAGTGAATTATTATTCCATGGTGAATTGTTGGTGAGATCCACATGCACGACTTCTTCTTCAGCTGTTTAGGACGGCGCCATAGAATAAGGTATCAAAACAACCTATGAAAGAAAATAGCTTATTTTCAATGTGTCTAACTCACACTATTTTTTATTTTATTTTAAAATTGGATTATTTAAAACGCGCTTAGTAATAGTAGCAGTATGTGTATAGTAGCATTTGCTCTACTCTATATATATTCTGAAAGTTCCAACTTAATATAATCTAAAGGATAACATAATAGGTTTTGATTTTGTTCAAACAACCCCTAAAAAAATTCCCAACTAATGCTGTATCTGCCTTGGAAAATCCTGGGTCTTTACTTTGTAGCTAATCCCTTTCAGGCCATATCCTGATAATAGCCACAACTCCTTTCGATAGAAAATTGTTTTTATAATATTTGTAGAAGCAAGATCAAGCATTCGTTGACAAAGCAGTTTATATCGCAAAGATCTTGCTATTTACTATGAGAAATTATGACCTGAATAAAGTGCCTTTTTTGGCTTTGCTACGTGAATTCAGCTGGCTGAATGTATGCAATAATTGACCTGATTCAAAAGGGAGAACGCTATATTTTCTTTGGGAGAAAAATGTCCTTTAGTATCACTGACACGCTTTTACTGTGTTGAAAAAATGGCGAAAAGAAGGGCATAAAAAGTAAAAAAAAGGCTTACTTCTAAGTCCCTTAAAACTCGGGGAAAACTAAAATATTCTAGCGAAAAATAGCACTATTATTTTCAAATGGCGGGATAAAAGGCTCTCTAACAGTAAACTAGAAAGTGGCAAAAAATATTATTATGAGGTTGAAAAAATAGCAAAGCTGTCTGCAGTAGGCCGAAAAAATAAGGCGATAAGCAAAATTAAAAAAGACCAGTTTCTTTGACAAGCAAAAAAACTACATTATATCTAGGTATCTCTGAGTGGAGGGAACTGTGAAATTTAAAACAAGGGGTGTAGGGGGAGGGGAATTATAGTGAAAATAACATTTAAAGTCTTCGGCATGCATGTATTATGTTGAAAAATAGTTTTATTTAAATATTTCTATAAGTCGGTCCTGAATAACAGAAAAAAGTGAAAAGACTAAAGTAAAGAGTAAAAGGCTCTCTAACAGCTAAAAAAATAGCTTATTTGATTGAAAAAATTTACTCACTTCTTCAAATTGATCAACCACTTGACAGGAAGCTGGAGGCTTGGACATTACATGATAGGGAGCCATTGGTTGGTCTATGACTTGCCTAGAGGGGCAAACCCTTCTAACTTGCATGGAAGGCTAAGCACTTGACGGAGACAGTTGAGGAGAGTGCACTAAAACTTGACGGGGAGCTGATAGCTCAGATATTACATGAAAAGGAGCCAATGTTTGGCCTACGGCTTGTCTAGAAAAACCAGGCATTGCAGCTTGCACGGAAGGCCCCGTAGCTAGACTAGGGCTTGAAGGGTGCGCATTTTTGGCTTCTAATAGGACCGCAGAAGGCCCCGCACCAAAACTGGGGTTCGAGGGGGCAGCATCTTGTCCGTGTAGGGCGGGAATAGTCACATTCTCGCCTTGCTCATGAAGTGTAGATGGACCTGGTAAAGCAGGAGGGGGGATAGATGGGACGGTGACGTCCGTTTCGTGTATAGATGTGGTGGCGGTGGCGATGCCACTGGCTTGTACAGCGGGGTTCACCATATTATGAGACGCCGCCCATTCTCTTTTCGTTTTTATGCCAGGATGCAAGCAGGCTTGCACGGGGGCTGCCTCACCCTCTCTTGCTCTATTTAATGGAGGGGGGTATTCTTCAAAATGGTCCTTATAAAGAAGAAAAATTTAGTATTGAATAATAATCCCCTTTTTACAAGAGAAAAATTAGTACCCCCGCCCCTAACCATAATTTTGTATAGAAAGCATTTATCGCAAAGAAGCCCCTCTCCCTTTTCAGTAAAGCAAAAAGTAAAAATTTGCGAGAAATATACTAGGCTTAGAAATCAAACTTTTTACTACACAACTTGTGAAAAAAAAAACCTTCACAAACAGTAGTCTGTAGCCTAAGGATAGAAATCAATGTTTCTATTTTTACCATTTAGAAAAATTTTTAAATGTTTCAGTCTATAGGCTTTAAATAGGATAAAAAGATCGTTAATCCAGCTTATAGGCCTAAAATTTGCGATCATAGGTAAAAATGCTATTCAATTTACGCATAATATAGTCTTTATGCAACTCCTAAAGACTTTTCTTTCCAGCCTTGTGTATCAAAGTTAAAAAACCATAGTTTTCACGCCCGCTCATGGAAATATAAAAGAAACTTTATCGAAAGAAAGCTAGAAAAAATTTAAAAACATGCCTAGAGACGCAACGCATATATTTACACATTAATCCTCTAAGGTCAAAGGTTTATATAATTTAAAAGGGCCTGTGCTTAAGTAAATCTTCTCATTGTAGCTATTTATCTTTTTCTTAGACCCCCCCCCCCCTTCTTCTCCCTCCCCATACAAACACTGAGTACTTAAAATGGAAAACGAATACTACATGAAACTAACACCCATCCCGTCTTAACAATCCTTCCCCTCTTTTTTTACAGAAGAAAGCCCCTCTCCCTTTTCAGTAAAGCAAAAAGTAAAATGTGTGATGAAGAAGCTATGTCGTTAATTTGACCAAAAGTACCGACTTTCAGTGAAACCACTGTAATGCAAATCCTTGTATTTTTAGCAAAGCCGGATGTACACTTGACAGGAAGCAATAATTTAAGGTTTTAAATCTTTGCGGGAAATTTGTAAGTCAAGCCGTAGTGGCTTAATAACTAAGGGTCGACAGAAATTTGAGTGCCACTTTTAGATAAGAATAAATTTAACAAAAAACAGTTATTTCCATTGGAAGAATTAAAGTCGTAAACAGAGGGGGAGGGGGAGGTTTACATGGTAAAAAAGAGTGTATTTTACGCTTTCTATTGATTGTAAACACTATACAGTGGAGCTTGTCCTGATAGGGTAGGGGGTATACCCTGAATTTGAATTTAATGGAGGGAGATTATTTACAATTATTTAATTTGGAAATAAACAATGAAAATTTACTAAACAGAACTCATATTAAAATCGATGTAGCCAAAGTTTCCAACTCATCAATATTCGATGCTTGTTCCATTGTGTCTTAAAACTTTTTGATAGTTTAATCACAACGCATGTCCGTTATATACAAAATCTCAAGGGCAAATTGTGATGTAATGGGAAACCTTACATAAATTCCCTGATTGGCTTAGAAAGAGACACGTGATTCTGTTCCCGTTAGACTCGATCAATACATTCACCGCCGATTATGTAAATCAATTTCCCAGAAATCTACTTCGCCTCTTGTCCTAATCGATTATTTAATCAATTTCTCAGAAATCCAGTTACCCTAAAGTGGATCAATACATTGTCTATGTGGTCAGAATTTAATGTGCATGTGCAAACTTCGCCCCAGAGTCATTACACCTAGAAACAACAAAAAACTAGAGCCTGGAAAGGGGGGCATTGACCCCATTAGACTCGATCACCTATCGTTGAATACATTATAGCCTGTCAGTGTTAGACTAAATTATAGATGGGAGTAGATGTGTTCGTACGGCGTCTATTATGCCCTCCCTACTAATATGTTGAATATTTTTATAAATTAAACCAAAATTCGAAGTTTTGAGAAATTTAGCTTAGCATACAACATTCAGCCCGTAACAAGAAGATTTGATTTTCAGCGGAAAGCATTTTCTGTAGTGCTAAAATGATTTCTACTGCTCTTGCTAATACTGATGGTACTCCCATAGCATTAGTCCTGGTATGAATGGTATGACTGCTCCCGCCAGGACTACCCCCAATAATGTTGAAAAAATTATTATATAGCCCAATCCCCTTGACTATCCAAATATGGACCCCTCTTGCACCTCCCCCACCAATGAATATGCTGTAGATTTGCCTCTGCTTTCGGCGGTATTCCAATCTTTAATTTTACCATATTTTTCTAGCCTTTTTCAAGAAAACTGCTTCTATACTACTTCAGACAATATTTTTACGGTGTCTGGTTAATACGGTGTATACGGTGTGTACTTCAAACCTGAAGAGCTTTATTATTATTATTTTTTAACTTTATTCTACATTCAGCCATATAAGCTGGAAAAAACCTTAGAGATTGCATTTTTAGCCAAGAAAGGGTGAAATCTACCAAACCCTCTTTGTAATGTTTTCCGAAATTCTTAGTTTCTTAATTAAAAAAAAATAATAATAATAATAACGGCCCATCTATGGGAAGCCTCAAACCAATGAATTAAAATTAATTTCATATCTCCTCCAGTCGTCTTCTTGACCTAAGGACATACGGGTTGAAGTTATTCAGAAAAAATAGTTTTTATTAGTGCTTTTATGGTCCAATGATGGAAACCATACTTTTTTCTGCACATTCAATTATATATTTGCTCTATTAGCAGGTTTTGGATTCAGTCATCTTAGCCGAGTGGTTAGCGTGTTAGACTTGAATTCCTGAGTACAGGAGTTCGAGTCGTGGTGTCGGCGGTTATTTGGTTGACTCAATGATGAGACTTGAATTCCTGAGTACAGGAGTTCGAATCGTGGTGTCGTTGTTTTTTTAGTTGATTCAGTGATGAGGCTTGAATTCCTGAGTACAATAGTTCGAGTCGTGGTGTCGCTGGTTATTTGGTTGACTTATGATGTGACTCTGTAAGCTGAGCCAGTGACCATGTGACTCTGTAAGTCGACTCAGGTCTAAATGAGTACCTGGATAAATCTGGGGGAAAGACGCGAGAAGCGTCGGATTATTTGTCCCAAACCGGGCCTTGCACTCCCAGGGGAATACAGTAACTCAGGAGATCGGTACCTGAGTTACGCAGACCATTGGTCAGCATACGAAAAAGCTTTTAAGTAACTCTGATTGAACAGATGAATACAATTGTCTGAATAAATTCTTATATTTATTTTTTATATATTTTTGGGTTATGCTCAGAAAATATTTAAGCGAATTACTTTCCTTTTACCAAATGAATTAAAGCCGTAAAAAAGAGGGAATTCCCATATCCCTCATTCTAATGTAATCTGAAATTCGTATTTATTTTTTTTGGATAACAGCCCAAGTTTGGGAAGCCCCACACCCAAAGATAAAAATTAATTTTTTTTCTCTTCCAGTCGTCACCTTGACCGAAGTATATCCGGTTTTAAGTTTGTAGCTGTTCAGAAAATACAGTTTTTCTCAGCACTTTTTTGGTCCACTGACGGGGACCCACATTTTTTCTACCTTTCTTCATAGATTTTGACTCTGTCAGCACAAATGAATACAAGTTTCAAACAAATCTAAAAATTCGATACTTTTTAGCATCAGTTTTTGGGGCTATGCTCCCGATCTATTAAAAAGAATTACTTTTTTACTGCCATAAGAATTAAGACCGTAAAAAGAGGGATATCCACTATTGACCTTTATTCATATAATTTTAAATTTTTTACATTTATTTAATTATGCGATGTAGGGGATATTACCATCTAAACCTTATGCATGCACCATTTTACAAAACCCAGAAAACAACTTGTACCTGGAACATTCTTGAAGAAGGGTGAGTAAAAACACACAAATTTCTTAGTAGCCTATTAAATTTCTGTAACTACAGACAGTTACATAGCATTTGTTTTCTTGTACTTTTGAAATATTTTTGCTTTTTTTTAAATTTAATAGCAGAAAACCAATTTGTACGTTAATAGCAGAAAACTCATACCTATATACGTGAGAAAACCTTAAAATTGCACTTTTTAGTGTAAAACACTTAAAACTCTTGCCAATATATTTCCTTTACGAGCAGGTTTTTTCACATTTATTTATTCTTTATTTTTCTCTAAATTTCCTCTAAAATTTTAGTTTATTCTACGTTTCGCCCTATAAGCTCCAAAACGTTAAAAATTTCTTTTTTTAACCTAAAAGAGGGAAAATACTCCAAACCCACATTTTAATCTAATTTTAAAATTTTATCTTCATTTGCATATGCGAGAAAGAGTTGGTTATTACCATCCATAGCACATACAATCACGAAATTAGAAGAATAATTTTCTCACCATGAATCATATTATCATGGGACGTAAGTAGTATGGGGGCAATTACTCCAATCGGGCCCACAGGGCATTACTCCGAGCGGACCCATAGCTTATTAATTTAAACGGTGCTCTATCCAAACATTCCGAGCAGAGCCCTATTCTTATCGGTGCCCTGTCCCACCATACAAGCGGCCTATCATTCTGAGCGGGCAGTACCCCCCCCCCCCCCACACACACACACAAGTGGCCTTTCATTTCAAGTGGTGCCCTATCCCACGATACAAGTCGGCCCATATTCGAGTTACTAGTCCCTCACATTCTGTGTCTGCATATAACATTAGCCGTAATATAATCAGCCGGACATTCTTATCTCGAGTTTTGCTATATAAGGATTTCTCAGAATTTTTCTATAAGAATACCAACATTCCGAGCAGAGCCCTTTCCAAACATTCTGAGCTTAGCCCTATTCCAAGCGGTGCCCTATCCCACCACACAAGCTGCCTATCATTACAAGCGGTGTCTTATCCTACCATACAAGAGGCCCATTATTCACAGAGGCCCACCATACAAGAATCCCACCATACAGGCGGGTCATATTGCAGTTACAAGTCCCTCATATTCTCTCTCTGCATTTAACAAGAGCCGTAATGTATTAAGGCGGACATTCTTGTCTCGAGTTTTGTGATAAGGATTTCTCAAAATTTTTCTGTAAGAATGCCAACAGTTAGAGCAGGCCTCTCGTTGTCTCAAGCAAATGTTTTGTTATAAAAGAACAGAGGACATTGAATGTTTTTAGTTTTTTAGTGTTGAAAGTTTTTATATGGATTCTAATAAACAATGGGTAGAAATCTTTTGTTCTCTGTTGGTATCGAGCTGATTATAGATAATTGATTGTTAATTCAAAAGGCCAGGTATCATTATTATTATGTGATGACCCAGTGCACATCGGTTCTCCATTATCGGGATTGCGCATGAATCTGGGCCTACACATTCCCATACAAGACTCCGAGTCCCCCACCAGGGCCCGAAGTCCCCCATCAGGGCCCTGAGTCCCCCAAAAGGGACCCGAGTCCCCCATCTAGGGCCCTGAGTTCCCATCCAGGGACCCATGTCCACAAACTTCAGGACCCCGTGTTCCACACCAGGGCCCAAGTCCCCGGGAGGCCCCCCTCAAGGGCTCTCTCCTTCCAGGTCATCGCCCCCTGAAATGTTTTGCCCTCCCCCCCGTCAACTTGAGTTAACTGCTTTCAACTTAGGTTTGTTCAACTTTACTTAGTGTGGCCCGCCACGGTAAGTGAAGCTAACGAGCCTAAGTTGAAAGCAGTTAACTCAATGTAACCTAACTAAAATTTAGTTATGTTTCCATGTATAACTATTACTGAAAAAGATGGCTGCACTTGCGGTAGGGAAAACGTGTCTTCATCTAGACTTTTAAATGTAAAACTTGCTGAAAGTTTTTTTGGATTTTTTCTCATACGGCCTCCTCAGTGGCACTCTATGGCTGGTCACCAACAATACCTAATTTATTGTATGTTTTCGATCATTATTAGTTGTGCACTGGAAGGATAAACACATAAAGGCTTACTCATCAAAAGTAACGAGCCTGAAAATTTTGCTTTATTTTCGAAAAAAAGGTAGAAACAACCTCTAAATGTCATAGACCATTAATGGCAACCACACCATCAGATTCAGCAAATCAGAGAACCCCAGTGTAGAGGTTTCAAGCTCCTATCTGCAAAAATGTGTAATTTTTTAATTTTTGCCAGAAGAAAGATCACGGATGTGTTCTTATTTGTTTATTTTTTTTTCTCAGGGATGATCGTATCAACCTAGTGATCGTAGAATATTGCAAGAAATCCCGTTCAAAACTAAATTAAATGTTCTAGTGCTATTTTTAAGCGGTCAAAAAAATATTTTGATCGGGTGACTCTAGCTGTCAAAATTTTGACAGCCAGTTTATTGAGCATAGTTGAAAAATCTAATAACTATGTTTTTGACTCAATCCCCCACAGTCCCAGGGAGAAGGTCCGCAAGTTATGAACTTTGCCCACTGTTTACATATTGTATTGGCTATTGGGGAGCATGCAGAAGTTTTCAGGTGGAATTATTTCTGGCGGGGCGAGGGGTCGGGGGGAGTGTTATGTGGGAGGATCCTTCCATGGAACAAATTTTCATGGGGGAAGGGACTTTTATATGAAAAGGGTGCCGAATTTCCCAGCATTATTTAGAAAAACGATCAGAAACTAAATAAAAAAAAATTTTTTCAACTGAAAGTAAGGAGCAACATTAAAACTTAAAACAAACAGAAATTATTACGTATATGAGTGGGTGTGCCCCCTAGTCAATACCTCGCGCTTTCCGCTAAAGTTTGTTTGTACTTGCAAAAGAGGTATTTATTCTAATTAAACGGCCTTTGGGATTCAGCTGTCATTCTTAAAAAAATTGGAAGAAAATTCGGACTTTAGCGTAAAGAGTGAAGTATTGACTATGGGGCAAACTTCCTCAAACGTGTAATAATTTCTGTTCGTTTTAAGCTTTAATGTTGCTCCTTACTTTCAATTGAAAAAACTTGTTTTTTTTTTATTTAATACAAGAAAAAAATCGTATCCTGCGACATATGCAGTAATCAATTTCCTCAGGGTTCTGCATTATCCATGTATATGAAGGTTCATACACAAGAAAAGCCTTAAATCTACAATATCTGTAATAAACCATTTTTTCATAAATACACAATATCTAAGCATATGAGGTTACTACTGGAGAAAAGTCTTATACTTATAAAATATGTGTTAAACCATTTTTTCAGAGTTCCTTCTACATTCCATATATAACATTATGAGACTTAATACTGGAGAAAAACCCTATATCTGCAAGATATGTAGAAAAGTATTTCCTTATTATTCAAGATTATTCAAAAATATAAAGCGTCATACAGCAATGACCAGGAACTCTAATAATCAAAGGAGGAAGCACAGACCTAAGCTCTACCCAGAAAATCTTTTTTCCCCTTGATTCTGCATGAGTGAACATATATTATCGTTTTGTACTGTAACGTTACAACATAGTTCCTTTTTGCAATATTTTGTCTTGCATCTTCAATGTAGCTCGCTGAACATTTATAGTGTGAGAAAGGCTTTCAAGAGAAATATATGAGCAAGAAATGAAAAAGACAAAAGAATGCAAACAAGAACTACAAATAGTCACAAACACTCGGACAAAAGTTAAAAAACGGAAACTGATGAAAAGAAACTTGAATTAAGTGAGAGACACGGGAAGTGAAAATTCAAAACGTCAGAAACAACACGCAAACCAAAACTTTAGGAAAAACAATATCGTGGAAACAGAACTCTGCACAAATTAATACAAACAAGGTTTATATATATATATATATATATATATATATATATATATATATATATATATATATATATATATATATATATATATATATATATATATATATATATATATATGATATTTGGCCTATATTCAAGAACATCCCGCAAAGAATAAGAATAAGAATAGATAGATAAGAAATAGAAAAAAAAAAAAATATATATATATATATATATATATATATATATATATATATATATATATATATATATATATATATATATATATATATATATATATATATATATATATATATATATATATATATATATATATATATATATATATATATATATATATATATATATATATATATATATATATATATATATATATATATATATATATATATATATATATATATATATATATATATATATATATATATATATATATATATATATATATATATATATATATATATATATATATATATATATATATATATATATATATATATATATATATATACTTTGCAGAGGATAGTTCTTGAATATAGAGCCAAAATAATCATTTACGGTTTAAACAAACTTCAATGTCTTATGTAATTTCCTTCTCGTTTAACCTGTTGTTGTTATTATGATGCAAAAGGAGTGCGGTTTGTCGTTATTTGCGTCTAGCTTACTGGGAGCAGTTGACTTGCAATATTTTCTATTTCATCGGCTTAGGTAACAAAACACAAATATCATTAATAAACAAACAATCTTATAATCTTGCAGTTATGGAAATCTTGTACTCATGTCTTTTAGCTACAGATTACACTTAAACACGCAGAAAGAGTCGCATTTCGCTCATATATTACATTAAAAAAAAAGTTGATTTTCATTGTTAAATACAAAAAACTAAAAAGACACCTCATTTCTTCAGAAAGAAAATCCTTGGAAAAATTGCATTTGAAAATTTGTCCACGGATACTTTCGTCAGGTTACTATAGGCTGGAAGAAAATTGTTTTGTCATGATTTTTGCTAATCAAAGAAAAGACTTACTGAAAAATTAGAGAATATGAAGGATAAATTTTCATGAATAATCGTTCTTACAATACGAGATTCACTGCTTGACCAGGTAGACTAGTGTTAATCTTTGTTCTAGAACAATTGAACTTGACGAAATCCAATCAGTTGAAAAAATTCCAAAATTTTTCTTTCTTCTGAATCAAATTCCTGTGACAGATATAGTGCCCTCTCTAGATTTTCTTTTGCACAAATGCTATACCACTGTTTCTAACCCATAAGCAGTCAGTTCTTGTCTAACTGATACCCCTTACAGCAGCCTCCACGTAGCTAAGTCTCCATTAGCTGGAAGATATGACACAAAAAATTCACTCGACGTAAAACTATTATGTAATATCCGTAGAAATCCTTCTAATACGATAACTAGGTTTAGTTTTTGACCTCCTGAATTTTTACAGAAAAATAAAACTTGATAACCTTCCTTATCCTTAAGCCATTGTATCAATGCTATGTTATTAGCTGGAGACTATGGCATAAAAAAACTTCGCGACGTAAAATTATTATCTAATATCCGTAAAAATCCTTCCATTATAATAACTAGGTATAGTTTTTGACCTCCTGAATTTTCACAGAAAAATAAAACTTGATAACTTTCTTTGTCCCTAAGAAATCGTATCTATGCTATTTAGGCAACGTCAGTACACTTCAGCACTTTCGATTTAACTCAAAAGTAGTAGCAGAACTAGTGTTTATACTACCCCTGGAAGATCCAACTTAATACGCTTAGCCGGTTTTGAGAAATTGTTGATATACTCTATTGACATCCAGCATGTAGATAGTGCCATTTTACTAAAGCAACATTAGCTTTCCTTGCAAGTTTCTACCTTATACCCTCTTCCACTCTAATATTTTCCACCTAAGCCACATTGACTGGCTGGATGAACTTAAAACATTTTAAATTAGGTTCATAGTACCAGTTATCGTAGAAGTGGTAGCAAAAGTTGTAGCAACATTATTATCCTTGAAAATTTAGCCTGTTACCCTAAGGTGGTGTTAAGAGCAGAACAGTGTGCTTAGGAAGAGTAGAGTATGTGTTTTAACAAATTTCCACTCTTAAATTAATAATTGAGAAGTGCCTGAGTCATCAAACACCTTTAGTTCTCAGTTTTAAAGATTATGAGCAAGCGTTCGATTCAGGTCATAAAAAAAGCTCTAGCGAAGGTCTTATCCTTGTATGACATACCAGACAAATATATTAAAGTGATTAATGCTATGTACGAGAATAACAGTGCTGCAGTTAAGGTAGAATATGAGGTTAGTAGCTGGTTTCGTATTAAATAAGAAGTTAAGCAGGACTTTGTTCAATTCCCATTTATACAGATCTTTTTGATGGATTTTCTATTCAGGAACACAGAAAAGGCAATGATAAAACAAGGAATCAAATGGAAAGAAAAACTTTTCTAGTACTTATATTATGCTGATGATTTAAGCATCTTTGATGAAAATTTAAGCAAAATGACTGACCTATTAGAGGTTTTGCGAGTTAAAGGTACAGGAAAAAGGCTTGAAAATTAATGTTAAGAAAACTAAGTCGCTAAGGCTAGGAATAGGTGAGGATGAAAAGGAGACGTTCGCTAACGATAAGATCGATCAAGTGGACAGCTTCACTTACCTTGGCAGTGTTAATAGTAAAGATGGTGGATGCAGTGAAAATGTTAAAAGTAGAATAGGCAAGGCCCTGGGTATTTTTCACCGTTGAAAATATTTGGAAGAATAGGAAGATAATTCTGCAAACCAAGATTTAACATTGTAAGCTACAGTGCTAAGTAGTCAAATATTGTTCTGAAGCATTTGCGCTCCGAAAACCGGGAGAAGATTCACTAGATGTTTTCCAGAGAAACTGTCTATGGATTGCCTTGATCACCCTACTGACTGACCGTATCTCAAACAACAAGTTGTACGAAAAGTGTAGTTCAGTACCACTTTCCAGGGCTATAATAAATAAATATTGCGAATGCTAGGTACATCCTGCGGATAAAGGATGACAGAATTTCAAAATTTGACCTTTTTGGCTAACCGTCTAGGTCTAAACGGAAACTAGGTGGTCCTTTGTTGGAGTGTAAGGATGTCGCAAGGAAGGATTTCAGCGATATGGGAACTTCCTGAGAGGATGTAACGAGGAATGCTTTCAATAGATTGGGATGAAGAAGGAGGGTGAGCAGCTGTATTGGTCTTGGATGGCTTGGTGCCACGGTGAGTGGTTAGATGTAGTAGTAGTAGTAGATCTTTAGACTACCTGCATGCACACAGTGTCTTATGGTTTAGTTAAACATTACCCTCAAAACTCCCTGAATATTTTACCTAATACCCTTGAATTAGCAATAGCAGTAGTCGTAGTAGCAATAGTAATAGCAGGAACATTCGGACTGGTGGTACTGATAGCAGCAGGAGTGTTTGTAGTAGTTGCAGTAAATTGTACTGTAGTAGTTGCAGTATTTGTATTATGACTTTTTAGGTCTAGTTTAACATCCTGATAGTTTTTTTTATAGTAGTTTCTGAGACATTGATGATATATCCTTTTGATAGCCTCAAAGATAGCTTTTTAAATTTTAATCAACATTTTCTATTTATTCGTATTTAAATCTGACTTTTCTTACTTTAGCTTCTCCAAAATTATTAATTACCTTTCCCAATTGAATGCTTCTAATTCTTCGAGTTCTGTGCTCATTACTCCTGTCCCATTGTCGATCTGACCTTTCGCACTGATTGCCCTAAGTACTGACCCCCCTAGCGTCAAAGAATTGACGGCAGTTGCAAAGAAGATAAAAAATAGACGTCCATCTTATGTAACTCTATGCGATCACCGTAAAAATGATGAAGACATCCCTTCAAGACTGCATAACTGTTTGGGCTGCTCTCCTAGTGGTCGTCTGGAATAGTGGAACAGTTCCAAAAGATTGGACCAGGGGCATACTGGTCAGACTCTTCAAGAAGGGCGATACGCTAGTATGTGACAACTACAGGGGCATCAAATTAACATATGTTCCTAGTAAAACAAAATGCCTTAGAACAGCCCTAGATTCACCTCAGGGAAGAGCAACACGGCTTTCGGCCCCGTATATCTTGCTCTAGAGTTATTCTCATTCTTAGACTAATGGTTGAAGAGTTCAGGGAATGGGACGTATAAAATACACATGGTTTTGAAAAGGCATTCGATTCTTTTGATCAAACGATTTTATGGAAGATTTTGAATTGTTACGGAGTGCCTAATAAACTAGTCAAAATGACAAGTGCAACTCTTTGAATATAGCGAACGTTGTGTGCCTTCAAAAAATGGGGATACGTCTTTCTTAAAGATAAAGTATGATGTCAAAAAGGGATGTGTTCTATCCCATTCCTGTTTCTTATTGCTATGGAGTACATTCTAAGGCAGTTTTCAGACTCTGGAGGGAAGATTTGTTGCCAATAGCTCTCTGATCTGGACTTCACTGACGACGTTTTTATTTTAGAAGAAGTGAAACGGCAGCTGCAGCTGCTACTTCACGCCAAAGCTGAAGAGGCTGAAAACGTGGGGCTTACAGTGAATGTCAGTAAGACAAAGAAGATGGCTACGCCTGACTCTCTACTGACACTGAATCACAAACATAGAGAGATTGAACAGGTCAATGAATTCGAGTACCTCAGGTGAAATAATTAACTTATAATGGTGAAATAATCAACTTAACAAAAATAAGGATTAGACAAGATACATAGCCTTTTAATAGCTAGTACTCTTGAATTTCCGCCTCATGATTAGCAATGGAATGCCCATTCCCCTCTCTGCAAGTAAATTCTGGAAACCAAATATCCAACTGGAAAAACACGTCCTAGTTTTTGAAAACATTTGTCTCGGCTGTACTTTTAATATTTAATTCCTTTTTATCTCATACTCAAGTGCCAAAGATCCTTCTCTTATCAGTTCCTCATACTCTGTGGGGTATTCCACAACGGCCTAGTCCCGTTTCCTCAGCTCTGAAATTAATTGCACGCAGGCTTATACATATAGAATACTGACATGTATTGTCACTCTTCCATTTCTTAATTGGCTTGACCTCAAATTTTGGTTTTTACTTTAAGTTTTAGATGCTGTCATTGGGTCTTAATTATAGCAGTTCTTGCAGAAATGAAATAATGTTTATTGGTCTGATTTGTTTTCAGGAAATCTTAGGTATAGAAAATGGCAATTCGAAAATTGACGATATAAAAGTACTAGAAACTTTTAATACAGAGGATGTTCGAAAAGATATCAAAGAGACTGGAACGTGTGATCTACGAAAAGAACGTGTGTTCTATATTAACTATGACGTGAATGGAAATTCGGGTACCAACGATACCACTTTGGTGAGTTTATAGCAGGGTTGCCACTCCAAATTTTTCTTTTCGTTTTTACTTTATCTGCTTATTGTTTTTTTCTGCCTTCTTTCCCTTGTCTTGTTAAATGAGTTTAAATAAAAGTTCAAATAGGGATAAAATCCTTTTAATAGACAGTGATGATGATAACAGTGATATAAATTCACAAAAATACTAGATATTTCGGTCACATATGCAGTGACCGTCATCAGTAGTAAAAGTGGACTAAAACAATTTAAAACAATAGTTTATATACAAAATCAAATAAAACTACATATTGTTTAATTCTCTAATTCTTTTCAAAGCAAAGGCGGAAGCTAGCCTCTTTGACCTTCTTGGATTCGGTTCATTAGCGTTCAATGATATAAGACTTGGACAGAGGTCAACTAAAGCGGGTGAATTGAACTTTACTCTATCATATTTTTATAAATTATCGTAGATAGCCCAAAACACTTGTGTCACGATTCAAAGCAATATTCTTTAGTAAGATTTTCTACATTTCAAGAGATTCACGAAAATGTTGCTTTAAACCCCGATCCTTAGAAATCAAAGAGACATTATCGAACAAAATAAAATGGCCTGGAAAATTGAAACTATGTTCTGAAAGGGCTGAAGTAAAATCTTCAGACTTAGAATCTTGCTTTAAAGTCGAAGAAATAGAATCTTTATGCTGTAACAATATCATTTCCAAGTTCTGGTTAGTACGTCCCACATATGAGCTTTCGCCAATACATGGGATCTCATAGACCCCACTTTATTGCCCCAATGAAGTTATATCCTACCCAGAATTTAGAAAACTACCCAAAGTATTATTACTCTTTAAGACTACTTTTAGAGCATTAGTCTGTAAAATTTTTTTCAGATTTTCACTTAGCCCGGGTACATACGGTAAGGAACAAAAACACCCTTCTCCCGAGTTGTCTTCATGACTTCCTTGGAAATGTCTAGAAACCTTGTTGTTTTTTTGAAAAATTCTGGTTAATTAACCACTCTGGATACATGTTGCTATTTAGTATTTTTCTTAGAAAAGACAACTCCTCCTCAAAAAACTTTGGAGAGCAAATATTGAAAATCCGGTCAGTTAAAGAAATGATCAAGCCAATTTTTACTTGGCGAGCATGACCGGATCTATATGACAAAAATCTATTGTTATTTGTCGGTTTTCTGTGAATTTTAAAACTATTTTCATTTTTTAAAAGAAGAACATCAAGAAAAGGAAGTTTCTCATTCTCTTTTAATTCAACAGTAAACTTTAACCCCCCAAACAATTAAGATGTTCCAAAAATCCTTTTAATTCCTCCTCCCCATAATCCTATGCTAAAATCATGTCATCCATTTACCGGCCCCAAAAAATATGTTTTAAAGAATATGAATCTAACGCAATTGTTTCCATATTCTCCTAAGAAATATTAGCTAATAAAGGATATAAAGGGCCCCCCATAGGTAAACCATTTACTTGTCGGAAAAAATCCCCTCTGAATTGAAAAAAATAAGAGAACTTATTGCACAATCTTACTAAATACATAATTACAGAAACTTCCAAATCTGTTTTGTCACTAATCAAGTCCAAATTTCTTAGTAGCTTTCTTTTAGAAGAGTTTCGGCTGCTTCTACATCAATATTTGTGCACATTGATACAATGTCAAAGCTTGAAAGCAAAGAGCTTGAAGAAACTTCTACTTTTATCAATTTTTCAACCAAATTCGAAGAATTCTTAGACAGAGACATAGACATAGACATTTTTACCCTACCAAAAAAAAAAACATTCAACAAACATCAGAAATAACTAGACAACCACATTAAGATTTTTAAAAAAATCCTGTTGGTGGCTGTAACTTCTAACCGCCCTTTAATCAAAAATAAATAAAAACAACAATAATTATTAATAAATTCTTATTTTAAAAAAAAGGTAAGGCAAAAAAGCCAAGAAAACAATTAACATTGTCACACTCTAACCATCCCCTCCTCCCCCTTCCCACTTCCTCACCCCCCTCTTCATACTATCCGGGAGACCATTCCATACCAAAACACCTATGTTCCGTAAAGCAAAACTTGATCTTGTTGAATGTCGGATCTCACTGCCCAAATGGTCAACATTTCGTGTAGAATATTCATGGTAGAGAGAATTGCGGGAAAATATATTCCAAAAGTACTCAGGAGATAACATATTCAGACACTGATAGACAAACACTGATAACTGATAATCACGCTGCTGCCCAACATTCAGAATACCAAATTTTTTGTAAGATTGGGAAGTGCTTTCACAATGGCACATCTCTCTGATTGCTTCATTCTGAACAATTTGTATCCTTTTCTAATTGCTGATAAAATTACTGGCCCATACCGAGCATCCGTACCCAATATAAGGGTATACAATAGCGCTGTAAATGAGCTTGAGGGTTGACAGAGGAGTGGTATGCTTCAGTTTTCTCAGTATCCCGAGTCCTCTGGCAGCTTTAGCTGATACTATCTCACTGTGTTTTTTCCAGCTGAGATTGCAGTCGATATGAAAACCCAAGTAACGAAGGTCATATACTTGTTGAATAGCCTCAGAGGCATATACAAATACAGAATCCAGTGAGGAAAGAGTCCAAATTCTGCTAAAAATCATGTAAATGGTTTTCTTTGCATTAACAGCGAGGCAGCTCAAACTCAGAAATACGCTGAGACACTGAAGTGCATGGTCAGCTTTTTCAAAAGCTTCTTTAACAGACTTTGCAAAAACAGTTTTAGCCGTAGCATCAGCCAATAAAGTAACTACACCATCAGTTATATAGTACCGCAATGTATATACGTAAACTAGGAACAAGATAAGTCCCAGAACGGAACCCTGCGGCACACCACAAGTAACAGGCATCAATTCACTGACAATATCTTTGTGCACAAAACTTATAGACCGACCGAGAAGATAAGATTCAAACGAACTTAGAGCACTATTTTTAATTCCTAGACTTTTTAACCGCTAAATGGTTCCCAACTACTATCAGACTCACAATTCAGGTATGCCTTAAACAGGTCATCCCTCACTTGCATTAAGTCAGTAATTTCAACGGTAATCCATGGCTTACGGGGGGTTCTCTTTCTTTTCTGGATCACAAGAACAGGACAGCACCTATCATAGATTGGACCAAGAATATAAATAAATTTATCAAATGCTCGAGACGGATCATCATCCATATCCGTCACTTCTTGCCAAGACAGCACACTCACTTCATCCTTGAACTTCTTCAAATTCTCGGCCTTCATCTCCCGTGAGAGATATTTCTCTTTAGCTATTTTAGGCTTCGAGATTGATCTGGTCGTACAAACTGATGGGAGATGATCCGAACCTGGAGTAATTGACACGTCTGAATGGCATTGCGCAATGAGGTCAGACCAAACAAATATATTATCAATTAAAGTTGCCGAAGGTTCTGTAATCCTTGTCGGAATAGTAACAGTTGGATAGTAGCCATGACAAAGCATCAAGTTCAAAAAATCTAAATTAGGGCCGGTCAGTTTCAGCAGATCGAAGTTTAAATCACCAATAAAAACACACTCGCGATTTCTTTGAAGCACATTAGTCATAAACTGCTCAAAATCCCCAAAAAATCATCCGGAGTAGCACTAGGCGGCCGATAAACCGAAGATATCAAAATCTTTCTTTTATCAATCTGGGCTTCAATAGATAATAATTCCAGCTTAACTTCATTCCAATAACAAAAATTATTCAGAACTGTAAAATTAATACCATTCTTCACAAGAAACGCCAAACCTCCTCCCCTAATTAATGTTCTTGATTTGCCAACAATTTGATACCCTGGAAAAAAATGTGGCGAGAGAAAATTCTCCTGAGTAAAAAAAGGTTCACAAATCCCAAGAATATAAATATTACCTTTAAAAATTTCAAGAAAATTATTAACATCATAGTGGTTAGAAGATACATGACAGTTCCACTGAGCCACTTTAAGCCCTGACATACTACGAATATCAAACTCACTAGCAGCTGAATACAGGTATTTACTTTGGCGAAGCGGACTGAAAACATGGCTAGTTAGATCACTGGCTATAGGTACCGAAAGAAGATTCTCAATACGAAACGGTTTACTCTGTAGAAGTTCCAGTCGGGAGCTGGAATAATTTTTATTCATATTGCGGACAGACATCTGAAGAAAAATAACAGAAATCTTACAATAAGAGGCGTTTTCCATTTATCGACATGCAATACAATTTTAATCAAATACTTTAATACCGGTAAAGACACAATTAGAAATCCGCGAGACAAAATTTTTACCAAAATATAAACACGCGTTGCATGTTGGTTACCGTGGAAAACACCTCCGATCACAGAAAAAAAAGAACAAAAAAAACAAAGTAATAAACATTAAGATGAGAGAAAAAAATACAAAAAAACACGCACTATATAAGATCGTCAATCGACCAGATACTCCGGATCGGGGCAGTATCAGCTTCACGCACAAAATTGCGGCCTTGATCGGACCAGACACTACGATTTCCATACTTATCTCTTGAAGCGCTCAGAAGAACACGCTTTCGTTCTGTGAGATTCTCGGCTACAAATATCCCTGTGCCATTAAGCTTTTTTTTGCTTTAAAAACATGACGGGCTATCTCTTTAGATTGAAACTGCACGAGAACAGGGGCAACTTTATCTGGTCTTTGATCATTATTAGATCCAACACTAAACCGCTGAACACCGACTATGTCTGAATCAGTAACGTTAGTCAGACCCATCTTCACGAACAATACGTGTTTCATAGCATCACGTACACTCCACGACGAAATCTGCTTGACCCCGTTAAAAACAGGCAATCGTTTCTCCCTTCCTGCTCAATGTAGTCTAGTTTGAGCTCAAGCTGGTTAACGCGGTTTTGTAGCAAGTCGATCATGTACATGCAGGTTTTCAGATGCTTTTTGATCAGTTCAAACTTAGGCTGAACCTCAACATGAACCGCATCATAGATTTCATAGACCATTGTTTCAACCAGAAATTTAGCAAGAATGTTAGCTGCAGTTTACGAGGTCAATTTATTCAGCTTTTCATTAATTTCCCTCTCAATTTCTTTCGCTAGATTTTGCTTAGTAGCCGCAAGTTCATTCTCTGTAGCAACGACAAGGCTACGGAGATCAGCAGTGGGATCCGATAACTGACTATCTCCTGCCGAACCTTGCCCTTTCTTAAAAAACTGCCGGTAAACATCGGGATGATTTTTTAGTTCATCAAACGCATGATTTACACCCTTAGTTTTCATCGTTGACGCATCCTTCATATTCTCATCAAAACTAAGTAAACTAGCGACTGGTATAAGCTGACGATCGTGTTTTTTCCCGTAGCAGAAAATAACGAATTTGCAGTCACTGGTATTTGTCTTCATTTCCTCTAGGATTCGAACCGGCCAGAGGGGATAACCAGCAAACTTGGCAAGGAATTTTTCACCGATTTTAACATTCGCAGGATCCATGATGACAGTAAGAAGTATTAGGAAGCAGCAGGAAGTATCAGGAAGCAGCAGAATTTGATTAGCAACAGGTAAAGATGATGAAAAGAAACTTATCTTTCAGTGGGCAGGCCCACGGATGGCATTGGCTATCACATTTTTGGTCGGTGGCCCGATGGACCGTTGAGACCTGCTGACAACTAACCACCGTACTCTGATACCCAGAACACCGTCCACAAGTCGTATCCAATTATCTTAATTTGAAACGCCAAATAATTCAATCTATCACAACGGACACTAGATGCACTTGGCCAGTCTATTATCACACAGAGACGATGACGTCACAACCGTTTAATCCGCTTGGCATAATTTTGCGTCTACACAGAATGAATGAAATTTGTGTAGACAAAAGTGGCTTACAGACTGACACTAACCATTTGCTCGAAACACTTGTTGGCGACCTTGTACTTGACACAATTGGTTGTAATTGTAGGTTAGGTTTATGAATTTTGGGAAGTCCATATAATTTAGGACACAAGGAACTGTGTGGAAAGTATTTGTCATTAAGTTGAGGTTTAAGTTTTCCTTCATCCTTTAAACACTTTAATTCGTTCTTAAACTTCTTTGTAAAAGAGTCTGTTGGATTATACGATAGCTTCTTTTACGTTTTTCTATAATTTATTAAACTTCTTAACTCTGATTCGTAGTCCTCAGTATTCATAACAACTAAAATGTTACTCTTTTCTGCTTTTGTAATGGTAATTGAACCATCCTTTTTTTAATATTTTTAGAATTCTTATGTCTTTGATGGTCGTACTAGGAAATTCCAGTTTCAATACAAAATTAGGAAGGGTTTTCACGGTAGAAGCTCTTACTAAGCTAACTTCTTTTATTAGATTTGCCTTTTTATGCAAAGATGTTTCTATTGAAGAGATAATATCCTCCACAGGGACTTTTTCCGGTTTAAAATAACATTTCGGACCCTTTTCAAGCACTGACTGTTCTTGTATCGTTAAAGTTCTTGATGAAAAATTAACCACACCTGGTCCAAGAATGGACAAATGTACTATAGCATTATTTGTTGATAAATTCAATTTTTTTTTTGCAATCTTTCTCTGGAAAGGCGAAAGTCATGATTGAAGTGATTTTTTCCTGTCTGTTGAATAAAACAGAAGTCACTAACACTAGCCTTTTTCTTTATGAGATTTTCGTTCAAACTTCGTTCAAGTGCACAAATGTAAATTGAATTTTAGTGAAGGTGGCACAATTCTCTTCTTCTTACATTGTAGAAGAAAATCCTGCTGGTTGATAACATTTGCATGTTTTTTCTGAGTGTTTATATATTTATTAGCAATTAAGAGTACCTTTTAGAAACGAGAGTACCTCTTACAGCATTCCCACCTCTAAAACAGGAGATTCAATATCTGTACAGATTTATCGTAATTCTAAAAAATTTAACTTTTAGCTTTTCGGCATTCCTTTGGCTAGAATGCTAGTTTTATGCCACAATTCGCTTGAAAACCCTTGTTCTGGAAACACAGTCTTTTTTGGCTAAAATGAATATTTATATTATCAGTTTATTTCATACGAATGACAGTACCTTTTAGAAATGAAAATGCCTCATACAGCATACCCGCCTCTGAAACAAGATATTCAATATTCCTTTAGATTTTCAGAAATTCTAAGAACATGTAACATTTAGCTTGGACTCTCAATAAATCCAAAGTGGAGGCATGTTGCATTTATAGCAATAAGTGTATCAACCCTAGTACAGCATAACCCATTCAACTTAAAACCCGTTCAACTAAACCTCTGTTTAACCCCACACTTCTGATATAGATGTAAATGGGACCCAATTTTATAGCCGTGCATCTGTACCCGTTTAACGAATCCACGTTCAACAGAATCCCAGATTCTTGCCAAACCTCCCTTTGTCTCGACCCTCATGCAAAAATATCAAAATGCGCAAATGCGGGAAATTCTATTTCGAGAAATTCTTGTTCCCACCCATCCCGCGCACTGCGGGGGAGTTTGGTCAGTGTCTACTCATTCTGGGGACGAAATCCGGACTTCGGCTAGGCAATAAAGGAGGTTAAAAAATGGTCTTGCTAAAAAGTAGTAATAATAGGGAAATTATCATAGAATTTCTAGGACATACCTCCCTCTAACGTCACAGCATCCCTGTTTCTAGCGCTCAGCTGGGAAGATTCCCACCCCTGACAGGCCACCCGGGATTCCAGGCGTTCTAATATTTTTTTCTGTATTGCCAAGATTCCCACCCATTTTTTGATACATTAATTAAAAAAAACTTTTTCCACAAAATAAGTTTTTCAATGAAAAGTAAAGAACTCCATTAAACCAAAAATGAGCAAAAATAAAATCAAATAATCAACCAAGCGTGAAACTACGACAAATCAGCATCAATAAATAAATGAAACCCAAAACGAACAGAAATAACAATAAATAACCGAGTCAAACTCAAAACGAGCAGAAATTAACATGAGTAGGGCTCAAAACCCCCATGCCTTCCCAAGGCCATAACATAATTTGCACTTTACTGAAAGAAATATGAACGTTTTTACTTTTATGACTTTAATAAATAAATCGAGATTAACATTTTGATTAAAACATATCATTATATGTATATTAAACTGACAATGCACATTCCATTTGTGTTTTTTTTCAGTAAAGTGCAAATTTTGTTCTGGCCTTGGGAAGGCATAGGGGTTTTGAGCCCTACTCATGTTAATTTCTGCTCGTTTTGAGTTTGACTCGGTTATTTATTGTAATTTCTGTTCGTTTTGGGTTTCACTTAATTATTTATGCTGATTTGTGGTAATTTTCGACTACGTTGAACAAAATAGATATCTCAAAACTTTGATTGGATGTGTTTGGGGAAATGGTGGGCGTGAGAGGGAGGTTAGATGCCCTTCAATCACTTTCGACTATTAAAAGCGCACTAGCCCTTTCAATTTTCAATTTTATGAGCCCTTTTTGATGTTTTTACAACATCGCTTTCTATAAGAACCTTACATGCTCCCAGGCCATAACTTACAACCCTTGCCCTGAGGGTTGCGGGGGAGGGGTGAAATATAAACCTTAAACACCTAATTTGCAAAACTTTCAACTGCGTTGAATAAAATGGCTATCTAAAAATTTTGAGTGGATGTGTTTGGGGAAAAGGTGGGCGTTAGAAGGAGTCTAGTTGCCCTAAAATCACTTTCGACTTTTAAAAAGCGCACTAGCCATTTGAATTTTAAATTGAACGAGCCCCTTTTTCAGTTTCTGCGACAAAGATTTCAATAAAAACCTTAGATGCCCCCAGGGCATAACTTATAACCCTTGCCCTGAAGACTGTGGGGGGGGGAGTTTCCAGCTCAAAGGTATAATTTCCTGAACTTTAAACTGCGTGAAACAAAATGGCAATCTAAAAATTTTGATTGGATATGTTTGGGGAAATGGTGGGCGTGGAAGGGGTGTTAGTTGCCTTCCAATAACTTTTGGCACTAGCCATTTCAATTTCCAATCGAATGAGCCCTTTTTGAAGTTTCTACGATGACGCGTTTTATATAAACCGAATATACCGCCAGGGCATAACTTACAGCCCGTGCCCTGAGGGCTCTGGGTGAGTGTCCTCCTCAAAAACATAATTTATATCTGGAAATCCACAACACTGAACAAAATGACTATCTAAAAATTTTGATAGGATGTGTTTGGGGAAAAGGTGGGCGAGAGAGGAGGGCTAGTTGCCCTCAAATCACTTTCGACTATTAAAAAGGGCACTAGACATTTGAATTTTAAATTGAATGAGCCCTTTTTCAAGTTTCTACGAAAAAGGCTTCGATAAAAACTTATATGCCCCCAGGGCATAACTTATGACCCTTGCCCTGAAGACTGTAGGGGAGAGTCCTGCTCAAAGGTGTAATTTCCTGAACTTTAACTGCGTTTAACAAAATGGCTATCTCAAAATTTTGATTGGATGTTTGGGGAAATGGTGGGCGTGGAAGGGGTGTTAGTTGCCTTCCAATTAATTTTGGCACTAGCAATTTCAATTTCTAATCGAATGAGCCCTTGTTGAAGTTTCTACGACAACGCGTTGTATAAAAACTTTATATGCCCCAAGGGCATAACTTACAACCCTTGTCCTGAGGGCTGTGAGGGGTTTGTCATCCTCAAAGACCTAATTTCCAGAACTTAAAACTACGTTGAATATTTTGGCTATATCAAAAATTTGATTGGATATGTTTGGGGGAATTATGGGTCTGGGGGGGGCTAATTGCCCTCCAATCACTTTCGACTATTAAAAAGGGCACTAGCCCTTTGAATTTCCAGTCGAATGAGTTTTTATTGAAGTTTCTATGACAACGCCTTCTTTAAAAACCTTATATACCCCCAGGGCATAACTTAAAACCCTTGCCCTGAGGGATGTGGGGGAGTGTCCTCCTCAAAAACATATTTTATATCAGGAAATCAACTACGCTGAACAAAATCGCTATCTCAAAATTTTGATTGGATGTTTTTGGGGGAATGAAGGGCGTGGGGGGGGGGGCTAGTTGAACTCAAATCACTTTCGACTATTAAAAAGGGTACTAGCCCTTTGAATTTCCAATCGAATGAGCCTGTTTGGAAGTTTCTACGACGACGCCTTCTACAAAAACTTTATATGCCCCCAGGGCATAACTTAAAACCCTTGCCCTGAGGGTTGTGGGGGAGTGTCCTCCTCAAAAACATATTGTCTATCTAGAAATCAACTACGCTGAACAAAATGGCTATCTCAAAATTTTGATTGGATGTGTTTGGGGGAATGATGGGCGTGGGGGGCCTAGTTGCCCTCCAATCACTTCCATCTATAAAATAGGGCACAAGCCCTTTGAGATTCCAATTGATTGAGCCTGTTTGAAAGTGTGTACAACAACACATTTTATAAAAACCATATACACACACAGGGTATAATTCACATCCCGTCTCAAAAGGTATGTGGGGGAGTGTCCTCCTCAAAAATACACAGTCTATTTAGAAAACAATGACGATGAAAAAAATGGCTATCTCACACGTCTGTTGTGATGTGGTTGGAGGACTGATGGGTGTTGGGAGGGGGCTAGTTGCCCTCCAATCATTTTCAACTATTAAAAAGGGCACTATCCACTCCAACTTCCAATTGAATGAGCTCTTTTCGAAGTTTCTGCGACGACTCCTTCGATACGAAGTGCCCGAGTATGGAGAAAAGAAACACATTGTGCCCACATCGTTTTTTTCTTAGGCAGCGCGCTGCCTATGATTGTTTTTCTGGAAGATCCCCAGAATACCAAAAAATATTGTTGGTATGTGTGTAGCGCATGCATGGTTACTGCTAGGGAAACAGTCTAGCCGTTGACAGTTTTAGGCATCCGTGAATAAGTTCTAAGGCGAGAGAGGAAGTTAGGACAATTTTTGGAGGCACCCACCTCACCTGCCCAGAGTCTCAGGCAAGTGACTCTGAACTTGAAAAAGCGGAAGTTTGCTCTGATTGCTGGACTGAACTGAGGCAATGAATTGATACTATTTGGAAAGTGATTGGAGACGTTGGGCATTCGTGAAGAAGTGCTAAATTGAGAGAGGAATTTGGGACAATATTTGGGGACGCCCACCCGCCCAGAGTCTCGGGTAAGTGACCCAAAAATTTGAAACATTTGTTAAAATTGAAATTTTCTCAAAATGTGGGGCTGAGCTTTGGCAACGAATGGGTACTATTTGAAAGATAAATCTGGCTTAAACGATTGTTTGCCTGTTATTTCAAGCAAATTTATGGTCCTATATCAATTCTAAATTCTTGGTCAGCCTTCTTAAGAGCATAGGCGGCCGTGCCTTGTTTGCCCTCTCATTACAGGTAATCTAACGGTTTCTATGACAATTTTAAATTCTTGGTCAACATGCCTGAGACTCTAGGCAGGCATGCCTATCCAAAAACTAACAAAAAAGTATGTGTCCAATAAAAGAGTCATGCATACTCCTGCCATTTACCCATGCCCCAGCGTTTTAAACATTTGCCTCTCAATTACTTGGACTATCTGTCTTGGCTTTTTCTCTGTCTACAATTAGCCATGTCTTGATGCAACCTATGCAACCTACTGCAAAATACTTGATAACTTCAATTCAACCAGGTCTAATTTGGATGACGTCATTGTATCTTACAAGCTAGACTCCAGGACACCGTGGGGGAGTCCCCCCGAGCACGGCACACACGCGGGTGCTGCATAATAACGGCGGTGCACATCTTAAGCAATGATACCTAATGGGAGAGATTGGAAGATAAGTACCTCATCTTACGAGGAGGGTAGATAGCCAAACCATTAAAAAGTATACTTATGGCCCAGAGCGGATTGGGGCTGCCACACAGTTTTTACACTGACACCAGCCCTCATACCCCCCCCCCCAAATCACCCATGTGGTACCAGTCCTCAACCCCTAGGAAATTTTCAACCTTTTTCGCTCCGAAAATAAGCTAAACAATCCGATTGAATAACATATGTTTGAAAACAGAGAAATCGGCCCCCTTTCTTCACTAGTGTTTGATACTCTAAGCATTTCATCTCACAATGCCTAACTGTTACTGCCCCTGTGACACACCTCAGTCATCAGCCAATCTCCCCCAAAACACTTTTCAGATATTTCTTGTTAAAGGTTTTACTTTAAGTCATTCATTCGGGTTTTCGCAAACAATTCACGCCACATTACCACACTATAACCACTCTCTAGCACCCCTATGACACCCCTCTGTCATCGCCCATCTCCCCCAAAACACTTTTCAGAAATTTCTTGGTAAAGGTTTTAGTTTAACTCATTCATTCGGAGGTTTTGAAATTAATTCACGCCACAGTACCACTCTATAGCTACTCTCTAGCACCCCTATGACACCCCTATGTTTTCGCCCCATCTTTCCCAAAACACTTTTCAGACACTTCGTGTGTGTGTGAGACTATTTTTCACAACTATTTTTTTAAAACAATAAAAAACTTTAGCGTAAAGAGCGAGGCGTTGAGGAGAGGACAGCCCCTTTCATATACAGAATAATTTCTGTTCGTTTTAAGTTTCAATGTCGCTCCTTACTTTCAGTTAAAAAAACTTGTTTTTTTTTATTTAGTTTCTGAATGTTTTTGAATTAATGTAGCCTTAATTTTGGCTCACCGTAGATGAATAATTCGAATGATATTTGCATATTAGTTTTAGTTGTTTTGGCTAAATGGCTTTCTCGAAATTTTGTTCTGACGTAACTTACACATTAACTTAAGTAACGAAATTCTATTTTTTTATGTTTTTATTAAGTAAATTAGGGAGTTTACCCCTAGTCAATACCTCGCTGTTTACGCTAAAGTTCGAATTTTGTTCGAATCACAAACCCCTGAATCACAAAGGCCGGTTAATTAGAATAGATAGCTCTTTTGAAAGTACTAAATAAGCTTTAGCGTAAAGGGCGAGGTATTGAATAGGGGGCGAACCCCTCATATACGTAATAATTTCTGTTTGTTTTAAGTTTTAATGTTGCTCCTTACTTTCAGTTAAAAAAACTTGTTTTTTATAATTTAATTTCTGACCGTTTTTTTAAATAATGCTGGGAAATCCGGCGCCCCCTTCATAAAAATGTCCCTTCCCCAAGGAAAAATCTTCCTTGCAAAGATCCATCTCCGATACCCCCTCCTCCGACCCCCCCTACACACACACAAGAAAAAAATCCATCCTGAAACGTCTGTATACTTCCCATTAACCAATACTATATGTTAACAACGGGCAAAGTTCATAACTTGCAGCCCTTCCCACGGGAACTATGGGGGATTAGGTCATCCTCAAAGACATATTTATTAGATTTTCGACTATGCTGAACAGAATGGCTATCTCAAAATTTTGATTGGGTGACTTCGGGAAAAAATGAGCGTGGGAGGGGGGCATAGCTGCCCTCCAATTTTTTTGGTCACTTAAAAAGGGCACTAGAACTTTTAATTTCCATTCAGATGAGCCCTCTCAAGATATTTTAGGACTATAAGATATTCTAGATATTCTAGGGGGGTCGGAGGAGGGAGGACCCCTCCTCCGACCCCCCCCCCTACACACACACAAGAAAAAAATCCATCCTGAAATGTCTGTATACTTCCCATTAACCAATACTATATGTTAACAATGGGCAAAGTTCATAACTTGCAGCCCTTCCCACGGGAACTGTGGGGTTCTAGGTCATCCTCCAAGACATATTTGTTAGATTCTCGACTATGCTGAACAGAATGGCTATATCAAAATTTTGATTGGGTGACTTCGGGAAAAAATGAGCGCGAGAGGGGGCAAAGTTGCCCTCCAATTTTTTGGGTCACTTAAAAAAGGCACTAGAACTTTTAATTTCCATTCAGATGAGCCCTCTCAAGATATTCTAGGACTACTTTATTGATACGATCACCCCTGGTAAAATAAAAAAAAAACGGAAAAAAACAAATAAACACGTAATCGTGATCTTTCTTCTGGCAAAAAATTCAAAATTCCACATTTTTGCAGAAAGGAGCTTGAAACTTCTATAGTAGGGTTCTCTGGTACGCTGAATATGATGGTGTGTTCTTTTCATATGTTCTTTTCTGTCCTCACTGATATGTTCTTTTCACAACCTGCGTGCATATAGTGTGTCTTGGTTACTTCAACAAGCTCTGAACATTCCCTGAAATTTCCCCCTTAATACCCTTAGCTTTAGTAGCAGTAGTAGTAGCAGCAGTACTATTAGTAGTAGTAGTAGTAGTAGTAGTAGTAGTAGTAGTAGTATTAGTAGTAGTAGTAGTAGTAGCATTATTAGTAGCAGAAGTAGTAGTAGGCGTAGTAATAGTAGTAATAGTAGTAATAGTTGTAATAGTAGTAGTAGGAGTAGTAGTAGTAGTAGTAGTAGTAGTAGTAGTAGTAGTAGTAGTAGTAGTAGTAGTAGTAGTAGTAGCATTAGTTATAGTTGTAGTAGTAAAAGAAGAGGTGGTGGCAGTAGCGTGCAAATACTAGTAGTAATCAACATTATACTTTGCGTACAGGTATAGCAATTTCCATGTTATTTGCGTACAGGTATAGCAATTTCCATGTTATTCTACTACTTTACGTTCCTTCCTATGCTATTCTGGGCCTTTACGTGGTGCCTCCGTACCAAACAGGTTTTTCTGGTAGGTATTCTAGTAGTCCTATTCTACAGGGCATTACACCTTTGCCAACGCCTCCGTACCAAACAGGTTTTTCTGGTAGGTATTCTAGTAGTCCTATTCTACTGGGTATTACACCTTTGCCAAGAGGAACGAGTATAACTTGATTGGTGATACAGGTTTTTTTTTTGTTTAGCATTTGCAAAAAAGGGGTAATTAGTGATTGGAAAATTTTTTAATGCTTTTACAATCGGAGATGTTTGATTAACCTTTGCAAAAAAAAGGGGTAATGGGATTTGCGATTTGGAGGAGATGCCAGGATTATGTACTGCATAATACACAAGTGATGTTTTGGAGTGCATTGTCAGTTTAACGAGAAATGACTGAAAAGTGTTTTGAAGGAGAAGGGTTGCATGGAGGGTTGAGTTGCATGAGAGTTCAGTTAAAGGGGGTACAGTTACACGGAGATTTAGTTAAATGGGGTCGAGTTGCATGAGGGTTCAGTAGCACGAGGGTTCAGTTGCATGGGGGTTCAGTTGTACAGGGTTTCAGTTAAAGAATACCTCCTCGACATTAAACCTAAGGAAATTTATGTATTTGGAATAAGCGTATAAAGCCAAGCATTTTCATGTATCTATAATTATTAAAATTCTGTTTTTAGAGTTATGGTTACTTTCGGACGAGTTGCACTTTACTTTCACCTTGTTTCCCAAAAAACTTTTTAAAATTAGGGTTTTTTTGTAATTGTTTTCGTTTTTGCTTTATTTTTCGACTTTATAGGAATTCTGAAACAGGATGGTCGATGAAATTTATCAATGACTAAAGATTTTGTTTTTTCTTCTAAAAGGCTTAATATTATCAAGGTTATAGCTTTTTGCGGGTAATATTAAACCTAAGAAAATTTATGTATTTGGAATCAGCGTATAAAGCCAATCATTTTCATGTATCTATAATTATTAAAATTCTGTTTTTAGAGTTATGGTTACTTTCGGACGAGTTGCACTTTACTTTCACCTTGTTTCCCAAAAAAAACTGTTTAAAATTAGGGTTTTTTTTTGTATTTGTTTTCGTTTTTTGCTTTATTGTTCGACTCGATAGGAATTCTGAAACAGGATAGTCATTGAAATTTCTTAATGACTAAAGATTTTGTTTTTCTTCTAAAAGGCTTAATATTCTCAAGGTTTTAGCTTTTGATGGATAACATTAAACCTAAGGAAATTTATGTATATCGAATCAGCGTATAAAGCCAATACTTTTCATATATCTATAACTATTAAAATTCTATTTTTAGAGTTATGGTTACTTTCGGACGAGTTGCACTTTACTTTCACCTTGTTTTCCAAAAACTGTTTAGAATTAGGTTTTTTTTTGTAATTGTTTTCGTTTTTGCTTTATTCTTCGACTTGTTTGGAATTCCGAAAGAGGATAATCGTTGAAATTTCTTAATGACTAAAGATTTTGTTTTTCTTCTAAAAGGCTTAATATTCTCAAGGTTTTAGCTTTTGACGGATAACAATAAACATAAGGAAATTTATGTATATGGAATCAGAATATAAAGCCAATCATTTTCATGTACCTATAATTATTAAAATTCTGTTTTTAGAGTTATGGTTACTTTCGGACGAGTTGCACTTTACTTTCACCTTGTTTCCCAAAAAACTGTTTAAAATTAGGGTTTTTTTTGTAATTTTTTTAGTTTTTGGTTTATTTTTCGACTTGATAGGAATTCTGAAACATCAGCGTATAAAGCCAATCATTTTCATGTATCTATAATTATTAAAATTCTGTTTTTAGAGTTATGGTTACTTTCGGACGAGTTGCACTTTACTTCCACCTTGTTTCCCAAAAACTGTTTAAAATTAGGGTTTTTTTTTTTTGTAATTGTTTTCGTTTTTGCTTTATTGTTCGACTTGATAGGAATTCTGAAACAGGATAGTCATTGAAATTTCTTAATGACTAAAGATTTTGTTTTTCTTCTAAAAGGCTTAATATTCTCAAGGTTTTAGCTTTTGACGGATAACATTAAACATAAGGAAATTTATGTATTTGGAATAAGCGTATAAAGCCAATCATTTTCATGTATCTATAATTATTAAAATTCTGTTTTTAGAGTTATGGTTACTTTCGGACGAGTTGCACTTTACTTTCATCTTGTTTCCCAAAAACTGTTTAAAATTAGGGTTTTTTTGTAATTGTTTTCGTTTTTGCTTTATTGTTCGACTTGATAGGAATTCCGAAACAGGATGGTCGTTGAAATTTCTTAATTACTAAAGATTTTGTTTTTTCTTCTAAAATGCTTAATATTCTCAAGGTTTTAGCTTTTGGCGAGTAACATTAAACCTAATGAAGTTTATGTATTTGGTATCAGCGTATAAAGCCAATCATTTTCATGTATCTATAATTATTAAAATTCTGTTTTTACAGTTATGGTTACTTTCGGACGAGTTGCACTTTACTTTCACCTTGTTTCCCAAAAAAACTGTTTAAAATTAGGTTTTTTTTTTGTATTTGTTTTCTTTTTTTGCTTTATTGTTCGACACGATAGGAATTCTGAAACAGGATAGTCATTGAAATTTCTTAATGACTAAAGATTTTGTTTTTCTTCTAAACGGCTTAATATTCTCAAGGTTTTAGCTTATTACGGATAACATTAAACATAAGGAAATTTATGTATTTGGAATAAGCGTATAAAGCCAATCATTTTCATGTATCTATTATTATTAAAATTCTGTTTTTAGAGTTATGGTTACTTTCGGACGAGTTGCACTTTACTTTCACCTTGTTTCACAAAAACTGTTTAAAATTAGGGTTTTTTTGTAATTGTTTTCGTTTTTGCTTTATGGTTCGACTTGATAGGAATTCCGAAACAGGATAGTCATTGAAATTTCTTAATGACTAAAGATTTTGTTTTTCTTCTAAAAGGCTTAATATTCTCAAGGTTTTAGGTTTTGACGGATAACATTAAACCTTAGGAAATTTATGTATTTAGAATAAGCGTATAAAGCCAGTCATTTTCATGTATCTATAATTATTAAAATACTGTTTTTAGAGTTATGGTTACTTTCGGACGAGTTGCACTTTACTTTCACCTTGTTCCCCAAAAAACTGTTTAAAATTAGGGTTTTTTTTTAATTGTTTTCGTTTTTGCTTTATTGTTCGACTTGATAGGAATTCTGAAACAGGATGGTCGTTGAAATTTCTTAATGACTAAAGATTTTGTTTTTCTTCTAAAAGGCTTAATATTCTCAAAGTTTTAGCTTTTGACGGATAAAATTAAACCTAATGAAATTTATTTATTTTGAATAATCGTATAAAGCCAATCATTTTCATGTATCTATAATTATTAAAATTCTGTTTTTAGAGTTATGGTTACTTTCGAACGAGTTGCACTTTACTTTTACCTTGTTTCTCAAAAAACTATTTAAAATTAGGGTTTTTTTGTTGTAGTTGTTTTCGTTTTTGCTTTACTGTTTGACTCGATAGGAATTCCGAAACAGGATAGTCGTTGAAATTTCTTAATGACTAAAGATTTTGTTTTTCTTCTAAAAGGCTTAATGTTCTCAAGGTTTTAGCTTTTGACGGATAACATTAAACCTAAGGAAATTTATGTATTTGGAATAAGCGTATAAAGCCAATCATTTTCATGTATCTATAATTATTAAAATTCTGTTTTTCGAGTTATGGTTACTTTCGGACGAGTTGCAATTTACTTTCATCTTGTTTCCCGAAAACTGTTTAAAATTAGGTTTTTTTTTTGTAATTGTTTTCGTTTTTGCTTTATTTTTCGACTTGATAGGAATTCCGAAACAAGATGGTCGTTGAAATTTCTTAATGACTAAAGATTTTGTTTTTCTTCTAAAAGGCTTAATATTCTCAAGGTTTTAGCTTTTGACGGATAACATTAAACCTAAGGAAATTTATGTATTTGGAATAAGCGTATAAAGCCAATCATTTTCATGTATTTATAATTATTAAAATTCTGTTTTTAGAGTTATGGTTACTTTCGGACGAGTTGCACTTTACTTTCACCTTGTTTCCCAAAAACTGTTTAAAATTAGAGGTTTTTTTTGTAATTTTTTTTGTTTTTGCTTTATTGTTCGACTTGATAGGAATTCTGAAACAGGATGGTCGTTGAAATTTCTTAATCACTAAAGATTTTGTTTTTTTCTTAAGAGCTTAATATTAGAAAGGTCTTAGCTTATGACGGATAACATTAGAACCAATGAAATTTATTTATTTTAAATCAGCGTATAAATCCAATAATTTTAATGGATATACGGTATAAGTATTAAAATTCTGGTTTTAGAGTTATGGTTACTTTCGGACGAGTTGCACTTTACTTTCACCTTGTTTCCCAAAAACTGTTTAAAATTAAGGTTTCTTTGTAATTGTTTTCGTTTTTGCTTTATTGATCGACTTGATAGGAATTCTGAAACAGGATGGTCGTTGAAATTTCTTAATGACTAAAGATTTTGTTTTTCTTCTAAAAGGCTTAGTATTCTCAAGGTCTTAGCTTTTGACGGATAACATTAAACCTAAGGAAATTTATGTATTTGGAATCACCGTATAAAGCCAATCATTTTCATGTATCTATAATTATTAAAATTCTGTTTTTAGAGTTATGGTTACTTTCGGACGAGTTGCACTTTACTTTCACCTTGTTTTCCAAAAAACTGTTTAAAATTAGGGTTTTTTTGTTGTAATTGTTTTCGTTTTTGCTTTACTGTTTGACTTGATAGGAATTCCGAAACAGGATGGTCGTTGAAATTTCTTAATGACTAAAGATTTTGTTTTTCTTCTAAAAGGCTTAATATTCTCAGGGTTTTAGCTTTTGGTGGATAACATTAAACCTAAGGAAATTTATGTATTTGGAATCAGCGTACAAAGCCAATCATTTTTATGTATCTATTATTATTAAAATTCTGTTTTTAGAGTTATGGTTACTTTCGGACGAGTTGCACTTTACTTTCACATTGTTCCCCAAAAACTGTTTAAAATTAGGGTTTTTTTTGTAATTCTTTTCGTTTTTGCTTTATTGTTCGACTTAATAGGAATTCCGAAACAGGATGGTCGTTGAAATTTCTTAATGACTAGCGCTAAGATATCTGATCAAGTAATTTAAGTCTTAGGATCAATTTCGTAGGATCTCTACAATAGAATTTTCTTACCGATAAATACATTACATACATGTGTTTAAATACATTGAAATACTTCATAGAAAAAGGAAAATATTGCCGTTATAAATTGCTGAAAACTAAGTTCCTAGCAGTATTATATTTAGCAAGGATCCTTTTAAACAAAAAGGCAAAATATGACTCTTCGATGTATTCATTATAATAATATAAAATATTTGAAACTTATACAAAAATTATAGTAAATAAATTTGAATAAGTCTTCCCAGGCACCACGCGAGATAGAACTTCACAACTTGCTATCGACAGTAGCAAGCCCTTCCACTACAACCATACCTGAGTATCTGATACAATTATTTTAAAAAGTTCTGTTGATTCAAAAAATCTTAATTTGCTGATTAATTACTTAATATTGTTTTTTTTTTTTTTTTTTTTTTTTTTTTGGTTCAAAGCTTTCTTTGGTAAATTTGAAGGAATTTCGCTACTTACGTCTGATAGCCTCCCCTCCACTCAAGAAGTAAAGTTAGGTTAATCCTAATGAAATATACCAAATTGGAATAAGCGTATAAAGCCAATCATTTTCATGTATCTATAATTATTAAAATTCTGTTTTTAGAGTTATGGTTACTTTCGGACGAGTTGCACTTTACTTTCATCTTGTTTCCCAAAAACTGTTCAAAATTAGGGTTTTTTTGTAATTGTTTTCGTTTTTGCTTTATTGTTCGACTTGATAGGAATTCCGAAACAGGATGGTCGTTGAAATTTCTTAATGACTAAAGATTTTGTTTTTCTTATAAAAGGCTTAATATTCTAAAGGTTTTAGCTTTTGACGGATAACATTAAACCTAAGGAAATTTATGTATTTGGAATAAGCGTATAAAGCCAATCATTTTCTTGTATCTATAATTATTAAAATTCTGTTTTTAGAGTTCTGGTTACTTCGGACGAGTTACACTTTACTTTCACCTTGTTTCCCAGGGGGTATGATTCTCATCAAGACATCCCCCACCCTCTCTTACTTAGGAGCACTTTACCCCTTTTCTAAAATATGAAAAAAAAGCCAAGCCTACCACGGGTGGGACCCCCGCCACCAAGGTTAGGTTAGATTACATAACATTTCTCGGTGGGCCCCCCCCACCCTCAGGGGACCACGGGGATCGAAAGCCTACCACGGGTGGGACCCCCTACCATGGGTGGGACCCCCTCACCAAGGTCAGGTTACCTAACATTTCTAGGTGCCCCCCCAACCCTGGGGCCACGGGGTCGAAAGCCTGACATGGGTAGGACCCTCACCACCAAGGTCAGGTTAGGTTAGATTAGGTTAGGTTACCTAACATTTCTAGGTTAATTTACATCAGGTTAAGTGGCGCACCACTTAACCTTTTAGAAGAAAAACAAAATCTTTAGTCAATAAGAAATTTCAATGACAATCCTGTTTAAGAATTCCTATCAAGTCGAACAATAAAGCAAAAAACGAAAACAATTACAAAAAAACCATAATTTTAAACAGTTTTTTTGGGAAACAAGGTGAAAGTAAAGTGCAACTCGTCCGAAAGTAACCATAACTCTAAAAACAGAATTTTAATAATTATAGATGCATGAAAATGATTGGCTTTATACGCTGATACCAAATACATAAATTTCCTTAGGTTTAATGTTACTCGCCAAAAGCTAAAACCTTGAGAATATTAAGTCTTTTAGAAGAAAAAACAAAATCTTTAGTCATTAAGAAATTTCAACGACCATCCTGTTTCGGAATTCCTATCAAGTCGAACAATAAAGCAAAAACGAAAACAATTACAAAAAAAACCCTAATGTTAAACAGTTTTTGGGAAACAAGGTGAAAGTAAAGTGCAACTCGTCCGAAAGTAACCATAACTCTAAAAACAGAATTATAATAATTATAGATACATGAATATGATTGGCTTTATACGCTTATTCCAAATACATAAATTTCCTTATGTTTAATGTTATCCGTCAAAAGCTAAAACCTTGAGAATATTAAGCCTTTTAGAAGAAAAACAAAATCTTTAGTCATTAAGAAATTTCAATGACTATCCTGTTTCAGAATTCCTATCAAGTTGAACAATAAAGCAAAAAACGAAAACAGTTACAAAAAAACCCTAATTTTAAACAGTTTTTTGGGAAACAAGGTGAAAGTAAAGTGCAACTCGTCCGAAAGTAACCATAACTCTAAAAACAGAATTTTAATAATTATAGATGCATGAAAATGATTGGCTTTATACGCTGATACCAAATACATAAATTTCCTTAGATTTAATGTTATTCGCCAAAAGCTAAAACCTTGAGAATATTAAGCCTTTTAGAATAAAAAACAAAATCTTTAGTCATTAAGAAATTTCAACGACCATCCTGTTTCGGAATTCCTATCAAGTCGAACAATAAAGCAAAAACGAAAACAATTACAAAAAAAAACCCTAATTTTAAACAGTTTTTGGGAAACAAGGTGAAAGTAAAGTGCAACTCGTCCGAAAGTAACCATAACTCTAAAAACAGAATTTTAATAATTATAGATACATGAAAATGGTTGGCTTTATACGCTTATTCCAAATACATAAATTTCCTTATGTTTAATGTTATCCGTCAAAAGCTAAAACCTTGAGAATATTAAGCCTTTTAGAAGAAAAACAAAATCTTTAGTCATTAAGAAATTTCAATGACCATTCTGTTTCTGAATTCCTATCAAGTCGAACAATAAAGCAAAAACGAAAACAACTACAAAAAAAACCCCTAATTTTAAACAGTTTTTGGGAAACAAGGTGGAAGTAAAGTGCAACTCGTCCGAAAGTAACCATAACTCTAAAAACAGAATTTTAATAATTATAGATACATGAAAATGATTGGCTTTATACGCTGATGTTTCAGAATTCCTATCAAGTCGAACAATAAAGGAAAAAACGAAAACAATTACAAAAAAAACCCTAATTTTAAACAGTTTTTTGGGAAACAAGGTGAAAGTAAAGTGCAACTCGTTCGAAGTAACCATAACTCTAAAAACATAATTTTAATACTTATAGATACTTGATAATTATTGGCTTTGTACGTTGATTCCAAATACATAAATTTCCTTAGGTTTAATGTTATCTGTCAAAAGCTAAGACCTTGCGAATATTAAGCCTTTTAGAAGAAAAACAAAATCTTTAGTCATTAAGAAATTTCAACGAGCATCCTGTTTCGGAATTCCTATCATGTCGAACCATAAAGCAAAAACGTAAACAATAACAAAAAAAAACCCTAATTTTAAACAGTTTTCGGGAAACAAGATGGAAGTAAAGTGCAACTCGTCCGAAAGTAACCATAACTCGAAAAACAGAATTTTAATAATTATAGATACATGAAAATGATTGGCTTTATACGCTGATTCCAAATACATATATTTCTTTAGGTTTAATGTTATCCGTCAAAAGCTAAAACCTTGAGAATATTAAGCCTTTTAGAAGAAAAACAAAATCTTTAGTCATTAAGAAGTTTCAATGACTATCCTGTTTCAGAATTCCTATCAAGTCGAACAATAAAGCAAAAACGAAAACAACTACAAAAAAAACCCTAATTTAAACAGTTTTTTTGGGAAACAAGGTGAAAGTAAAGTGCAACTCTTCCGAAAGTAACCATAACTCTAAAAACAGAATTTTAATAATTATAGATACATGAAAATGATTGGCTTTATACACTTATTCCAAATACATAAATTTCCTTAGGTTTAATGTCGAGAAGGTATTCTTTAACTGAAACCCTGTACAACTGAACCCCCATGCAACTGAACCCTCGTGCTACTGAACCCTCATGCAACTCGACCCCATTTAACTAAACCTCCGTGTAACTGTACCCTCTTTAACTGAACTCTTATGCAACTCAACCCTCCATGCAACCCATCTCCTTCAAAACACTTTTCAGTCATTTCTCGTTAAATTGACAATGCTCTCCAAAACATCACTTGTGTATTATGCAATACATAATCATGGCATCTCCTCCAATTCGCAAATCCCATTACCCTTTTTTTTGCAAAGGTTAATCAAACATCTCCGATTGTAAAAGCATTAAAAAATTTTCCAATCACTAATTACCCCTTTTTTGCAAATGCTAAACAAAAAAAAAACCTGTATCACCAATCAAGTTATACTCGTTCCTCTTGGCAAAGGTGTAATGCCCTGTAGAATAGGACTACTAGAATACCTACCAGAAAAACCTGTTTGGTGCGGGGGCCTTGGCAAAGGTGTAATGCCCTGTAGAATAGGACTACTAGAGTACCTACCAGAAAAACCAGTCTGGTACAGGGGCGCCACGTAAAGGCCCAGAATAGCATAGGAAGGAACGTAAAGTAGTAGAATAACATGGAAATTGCTATACCTGTACGCAAATAACATGGAAATTGCTATACCTGTACGCAAAGTATAATGTTGATTACTACTAATACTATTCTTGGTTAGTTCAATATCCCCCACAACAGGTCCCGTAAGTTTCAACGCAATACTACAGGCCATTTCTAAGATATTACTGATGCACCATTTTGACAGTGTGTTGACACTGTGCTATGATTTAGTTCAACTTCCACCTTCCCTGAAATTTACATCTTTATACCCCTAGTAGTAGTATTAGCACTAGTAGCAGTCATAGTAACAGTAGTAGAAAAATTAGTAGTAGTAGCAGTAGGAAGTGTAGAAGCAACAACAGCGGTAGCAGTAGCACTAGTAGTAGAAGTAGTATGCAAGTTTTTCCTTTTGGTCAGCTACACATGGCCCTCATCAGGCCCTGGAAGTTTCAACTTCATCATCTAAATCGTTCCTAAGAAATTTGCTGATACACCTTCCTGAGAACCTGTATGCGCATTGTGTGTTTCAATTCAGTTCAACATCCCCCTCAATATCTCATGAAATTTTCACTTTTAAAGCCTAAGCCTTAGTAGCAGTCACGATAGAAGTAGTAGTTGCAATGATAGTAGTAGTAGTGGTATTAGTAGTAACAGTAGCGTATAAACAACAGTTGGATAAGGAAAATCCTTTTATTTATCATTGAAATACAAAAAAAATATCTGGATTTTTCTGTCACATACACAATGGCCGTCTTCGGCAGCTACACTAAAATAATACAAATTAAACATCGATATTTATACAAAAAAAAAATGATTGCATACTATTTAACGCTCTTATTATCTTCAAAGTAATTACAAACTCAAATCTCTTTGACTTCCTAGTTTCTGGGCCATTGACTTGTTTCTTATGTGAAATGTTATTATCCACCAGTTCATAGTAACGAACTGTAAGTAAGGAGCGACGCTACTCAATAGTAACAGAAACTTTAAGAAACAGAGCCTTACCGACAATAGATCCATCAAAAGAATCAAATTTTGACGCTTATTCAAAATATATAAATGTTATCAAGTTTAATATTACCCATCAAAAGCTACGAGCCTAAGAAAGTTTATCTGATTTTTGAAAAAGAATATAAACATCCCCCAAAACTCAGGGAATCTTATTGAAAATTGCACCAAGAGATTCAGCGTATCAAAGATTCCCATGCGGACTTTAGTATTTTTTACCAGGAGAAAGATCAGGGATGTGTTTTTTTTTAGTTTTTTGTTTGTTCTTCCCAGGGGTGATCGTATTAAATCAACGTTCCTACAAGATTGGAAGAGGGCTCATTTGACGGAAACTATAAGTCCTAGTGCCCTTATTAAGTGACCAATAGAACTGGTGAGCTCCCCTCCCATGCCCTTTTCCCCCAAATCTGTATTAGTACAATTTTGAGATAGCTATTTTGTTCAGTATAGCTGAAAGGTCCAATAACTATGTCTTTGGGGATTATGTGACCCCTACAGTCCCCAGAGGAAGGGCTGCAAGTTATGAAATTTGCACAGCTATTTGAAAGCATTTGTTATTGGAAAGTATACAGACATTAAAGGGGGGGGGGGTTTCTTGAGATTGATTTTCCGGGGAAAATTCTCATTGGGATGGAAGTTTACGAGGGTGAGCTTTCAAGGGGAAATTTTACACAGGGGGAACTTGCCAGAATTCCTATTGGATATTTGTTTTATTTGTCTTACTTTTTCGAAGGTGACCCAATTTTCCATGTGAAGATGCTCTGAGGTATTGACCGAGGAAGATTTTAAGCGAGAGCGGAACTTTCTAGGGGTTTTTACGTGGGGGATTTCCCATGGGAGAAATTCTCCATGGGGGAATTATCAACAGAAGAAGTCCTCCATGGGAAATTTCCGTGGGAGTAGCATTCTTCATGACAGGGGGGGGGGGGATATCCGGGAAAAACTTTTACACAGGGGGATTCTGCTATGCAGAGAAAAATAATCTAAAATTAAATAAAAACAAGTCTTTTTTCAAATGAAAATATGCCAAGGAGTATTTTTCAGGCGGAATCGTACGCAAGAAATTTTCGAGGGGGAATTGTCCTCGTTCTAGCGAAATTTTCTAGCGAGGATGGAACTGTCCTGGGGTAATTTCCCTGGTTGGAATGATTTTACGAGGAAAAATGATCTATGGAGTTTTTTTTGTCTAGGGGGGATTTTCCATGGAGGGGGAAGTGGATCCCATATGATAATTCAAAAAGCGATTTGAAATTAAAATAAAAAAAAGTTTTCTCTACTGAAAGTAAGGAGCAATATTGAAACTTCAAAAGAACAGAAATTATTTCGTATATGATGGGGCAAGTCTCTCCTCTATACCCCGCTCTTCACGCTAAAGTTCGACCTTTTGTCCCAGTTCCTTAAGAACGATTCCCGAAACACAAGTGCCGTTTAATTAAAATCTAAACCTTTTTTAGAAGTACTAAAAGACCTTAGCGTGAAGAGAGGGGTATTGAGAAGGGGGTAGCCCCTTCAATAAGGAATAAATTCTGTTCGTTTTAAGTTTTAATGTTGCTCATTAAAACTTAAAAACTTTAAAACTTTTAATGTTGCTCCGTATTGAGAGAAACAAAATTTATTTTTATTATTATTATTATTATTATTATTATTATTATTATTATTATTATTATTATTATTTATTGGAAAACCCGTCATACAAAAGAGGCAAAGACGGAGCAATAAGCGAAAAAAAAGCAATACACATAAACTTAGGAGTTTTACATGTGGTTTGTAGTGACGAACGCTGGAGCTAAGATCTAAATCAGCTCTTAGAATAATTTACAAAACGAGAAAGAAAAACTCAATTATACACTGCTCTGCAGGTACGCGACTTGTTTCTTTTTTTAGGCTCCTAAATACTGAACAAACATAAACAATATGAACATCATTGCATCAAGCCGCAATTGGTAAAAAAAATAACCCAAATAATCATCAGTGAATTAAAAAAAATTTACAGTAGATAATCATATCAACTAGTGTGAATACGACAAGAAACGGTAAAAACAATTAAACGACATTTTCGCCCGCTGGTCTTGAACTCAGATCATTCTCAACAAATGATTCATTTACTCCGATATGCATAAATAACAGGAAAACAAGGAAATCACGGATCCTTTTACATCTTTACTTAAAGCAATATGCATAAAAGAACCGATAATTAATAAACAATTAAATTATTAGTAATATACGCGATATATTATCAGAGAAAAATTGACACAAAATTGAGAACAACCAGCGTCACTTAAATTGGACTCATACGAAAAGAGACTAAATCATCAATCAGTTAAAAAACTGCAACAATTACACAAAGTGCGAAAACAAACACTTAAGAAAAAAAACACAACAAATACATCTTAACTACTGGGCCAATAATGTCGACCAAGATTGGTTCAACTTCATTAAACGGGAATTATATGCATGAATTTGCTTTTCCACAGCTATAATGGGGTCAGCATGGCTGAATTTTCTAATTAGATAAGAATTGCGCGTCCAAGAGGGAAAATGTAAAAGATATTTTGCGAACTGGAAGAAAACTGAACGAATTTTTGACCTTGTCAGCAACAGAGTAAAAAAGTTTTGAGAAAAGATGGAGGTAGAACCGTAACTTATTAATTACAAAAGAAGCATATGATAACCCAACTCTACACTCAATGTGTGCAATTAATAGTTGTCTTGTGTGTATTATTGACGAACCAATGGGAAGACCGAGGTAGGTGATATTATCTTCTGGCTTAATCCTACTATTTCCGAGATGAATATCCCTAGGCGACGCTTGCTTCCAGTTGAAGAATACTACTTCGGACTTTTCAGCATTGAACTAAAGACCTAGTTTTGCATACTCAGATTGTAGCGTTGCGAAAATCTCGCTTATGCGCAGGATAGAGCGGCTCAAATTCGGAATGTCGTCCGCATAACATACGAGAGATAAATCAAGACCGGCCAAAATGAATGATGTGGGAACAGCTGACTGTGCATCAAGAGCTACATTATTGAAGAGTGAAGGGGAAGAAACAGCACCTTGACGGGTACCTTTTTCGACATTGACAAGAATGTTAGGGGTTGGTGCGTAGACTTGAGAGCCGTCAATTTTAACTAATGGGTGAAGTATTAGCCGAACTTTAAGATGATAATACATGTCTCGAAGGGCTCTAATATATGAAGGGCTCACTCCACGTTTTGCCGCATGGAATAGTATAGCGGTGTGAATGAGAGTCGAACGCTTTACGAACATCATGTCCAGCCAACACGAGAGTTCCACCTGATGCATCAGCATCGATCAATGCGTTCACGACAACCGACAAAGCGTGAGCACAACCGAGACGTGGTTGGAATCCAAATTGGTAATACTCCAGGCGCCAGATCACTATAATGTGACAACTAGGTGGTCAGAAAGGCATTAGTCAGTTTGACAATAGTTTCCGACTATATCGACCACGCTGACTCCGATTATGGGTGGGGGCAAAGTTGGATATCACGGCTTGACCTTGTAAAAGCAAAAAAACACCTTTTTTAGGCCTATAAAACGTGCACAGACTCTTTATTTTTTTCTAAGGTTGTACCACTCCGATTTAGTAGCGCGATATCTCATTTTTGTCCTAATATGTTCTTCTCATAGAATATGTTAAATTTTTCACGGTATCTTGTATAGCTCAGGAGCTCTAGGCTAATATTTATTAATTTTCCCCCAAAATCTAAAAATTCAAAGGTTCATTTTCAACTAAACCACGTATCTCGGACCTTTCTAATAATTTTTTGTTGTTCATCCGTTTCCAGAATTTACCTTTCGTATTTAGCTTCACATTGCCGTAAAGTTCAAAGAATTGTTCGGTGAAGTCATCTGGAATTTTTAGGGAAGTGTAGGCCTAAAAATATATGCAAAAATACATTTGTCCAAAATGATGATGTGACACATCTTTTATGCTATAATTTAACGCCAAATCCGAATATGAACTTTACTTCGTAGCCCAATCTTAACTTCGTTTGTTATAGGCTAATTACTCATTTGTAGGCCTAAATTTTGTTTTGATTAATGTTACGGTATTGCAAGATATGATTTTATACCAAAGGTTTACGCCGAGTCTAATGATACTGTTGACTTGGTCATTGTTTTTAAATTTCATTTACTATTTGCTTTTTAATTGGCAATGAGATCTGATTTTCTTGCAAATATAGCTTTATATCCAGATTATAGTGAACTTGCGAAGCTTTGCAAGGTAGAAAACAGACACGGAAGAACCATGTGCGACAGAGGCTGAAAGCTTAAACCTGTAACATGATTAAAGTTTATTATTTTAAGTACGGTAAGTAAAGATACAGGTAAAGCCTGTCAAAATACAATTCCCACACATCCCAACGGTTTTCCTCAAACATACAAAGAAATCCAGTTAATCCTCGTCCGAATCGTCGCTATCGGCACCACATCGCCCACCACATGCGCAAAGAATTTCGCATGGCTTTATCCCCAAACAAGGGCACTTTTTACCACACATAGTTTTACAGTAACAAAAGGTTGAAGCCTTGTTGACAGATGGAGGCCAGGGGGTGTACAGATGTAGGCCTAAAAATATATGCAAAAATACATTTGTCCGAAATGATGATGTGACACATCTTTTATGCTAGAATTTAAAGCCAAATCCGAATATGAACTTTACTTCGCAGCCCAATCTTAACTTCGTTTGTTATAGGCTAATTACTTATTTGTAGGCCTAAATTTTTTTTTTTGATGAATGGTATTGCAGGACATGTTTTTATGCCAAATTTTGACGCCGAGTCCAACGGTAGTGTTAACTTGGTCATCGAGTTTCAACTTTAGTTGCTATATGCTATTTAATTTGCTATAAACTAGGATTTTCTTACAAATATAGTTGTAAATCCAGGTTATAGGTTATAATCAACCTACGAAGCTTTGCAAGGTAGTAAACGGACACGGAAGAACCATGTGCGACAGAAGCTGAAAGCTTAAACCTGTAATATGATTAAAGTTTATTATTTTAAGTACTGTAAGTAAAGATACAGGTAAAGCCTGTCAAAATACAATTCCCACACATCCCAACGGTTTTCCTCAAACATACAAAAAAATCCCGTTAATCCTCGTCCGAATCGTCGCTGTCGACACCACATCGCCCACCACATGCGCAAAGAATGTCGCATGGCTTTATCCCCAAACAAGGGCACTTTTTACCACACACAGTTTTACAGCAACAAAAGGTTGAAACTTTGTTGACAGATGGAGGCCAGGGGGTCAGCGCTGAAGTCACTGGACTGACTTCTAAAATGTCGTGATCGGTCCAGCCAAACTCAAGTGGGTTGAAGATATAGGGCTTAGGAATCACAGCCTGAAGAATAATGCTCCGCTGAAAAATAGCTCTCTTGACGTGATATACAAAAGAACTATCTGTTGGGGTAAGCTGTTCAAGTTTTTTTTCTGGGAAATAAATGAATTCGGAGGTCACTGAGAGAATCAAACTTGGACTGTTTTTTGCTATATACCGATACAGTCAATTTCGTACAGACACGCAAGATTTCGGGCTTGTACATCATGATGTTTTTGATATCACTCCTCACTTTCTGTGTAAGATCAGCAATTTCTTGAATGAGCTGTGATTTAACAGCGTATTTAGTAAATGTTTTTTTGCCATTCGAGAAGAAAAAACAGACCGCATCACATCCCCAAATGTAATGTAGCAGCACCAGTGATTCTATAACAGCCCACGATAATCTATTCACAGTTTTATGGATCGGAAAGACTTTGTCACGGAACTGAACGTAGAGCTCGGGTTCATAGCCTGGGTCACACCTGCAGCGGAATATTTCGCGATATTTCTGTAACAAAATGACAACAATGTCTGTGTCATCTGCTTCAACAATTAATTGGGAACATCCATTTCTGTAGCATTCGGCAACATGGAGAGCAACACGCGTGTCTGCTTCTTCATGTGTGCTGCACAAGTTCGCTTCGTAGTCCGGGTTCGGAACTATAGTCATTTTGGATGGGACCAGTTATAGCACCTTCATTCTATCACTGAATCTACCAGAGAGGTAAATGGTAAATCTTAATTCAGAAAGACAGACATGATTCCATAATTCAAAAATACATTCGATAAGTCTTGCCTTACTCTCTGACTGCATAAGCAAAATATCCCAGTTTTCTAGCACCATGCTCTTTGTAACGATAAAACTCTTCGTCACTGTATTTCCTCTCCGCTCATAACATCCACTACTGTCTTTTAGAACAATAGGATTCCCGGAAATTTTTAAAAGGCCGGACACTCCGTCATACCGATCAGCTACAATATGCACATCGGTTGTAGATTTTGGGAGTCGATTTAAGAGCCTTGCAAGGATTCGTATCGAAAATGCCTCAACGGTTTCGGTTTCGTCTGGCACTTGCGACCAGATTAACGGCATGGAATCTACCACCACACCAGTTCCCGTGACCGTATTAATCGGAACTTCGCTAGGCCAACTTTCTAAACTTGCAGAGGTGCGAATGAACTCGATAGAACTTGACTTCGTACCCGATTGAAGTTTAATACGTTCACTAGCTACTGCTTCAAATATTTCTGGGGCGTTTGGCAAAAGTTCGTGTGGTATGATCTTATTTAGCATCTCAAGCGTAGATCCTTGACTAGTGCCAACAGTAACCAAAATCCTTTTAACAGCTTCCAACTCAGCATAAACGTTACAACCGGTCTTGGTTGTTGAATGTTTAGCCTGTTTCGTTTCGCAATGCATAGTATTTATTTTAACCTTGGGAAAGAAGTAAGGTTTTCCATTGAAGTATGCTTCCAATGCTTTTAAACGACTAGCACGTGCACTCAGGAAGCTCTTTGCCACTGCTCCATCAGCGACTTGATTTGAAATGATATTCACCAATGATTCCTCATCACATGTAAAGGGATCAATATGGTCTTGGACAACAGAGACCACATTACTGACAAGGTTTTCTCGGCGCTTCTCAAAGGTTCCATTTTTGCTTCCTTCACCATCAAATTCACTCATGCTCTCGTTTCCAGCAAGTCGATAAAGAGTAGAGGAAACTTCAGCAGAGAATGGTATGGTGGTAGTCCACTTGGCAACTGCCAATTAGTTCAATGTGACTCCCTTTATTCCTCCCTTTTGTTTTGATTAAAGGTTGAGTGTGGATTCCAGTGCATGATCTGGGGAAACAAAATTCATCTTGCAATTTTTCCGCTTCACGTTGAATAGTCCTTTGACAAAGATATCATGCGAGCTAGGTGGCAAGGTTTGAGGCAAGGCCTAAAAATTTGAGACCTATGTCTAACCAAGTGTACTACTCCATGTATAGCATAGTAGGACCAAAGCGATGCTTAATGTAGTACTGATGGTGGGGTGTAGTACTCAAATTCTGAGGTACAGATCCCATGGTGTACTACTGGAGGGGTGAAGTAGTACATTATGTTGATGGTAGTACATAAGAAAAATAATATCCCTAACTGTAGGCTAGGGTAGGCTATGCCAAATGTTAGATATACCCAGCATTTTGTATAGCATTTGGTATTCAAAATAACATATTTGTAGTAGATTGGCTTAAGGTGGTCTCAGTAACATCAAGACTAACATACCCTAAAAAATCCCTTATCTAACTTAGACTAATTACAGTATAGGCCAAGTCTACATAGAAATGTCACAATATGTTCATCAGACAGTTTGAGATTAAAAACTCATTCTTAATTCCAACCTGGTCTTGAGTTTTCATCTTGAAGCCTATTACTCATTTCCAGCAATCTGAAGGTTATTTAGCCTACCTGTCCTTTATATTATATAGTTATATAAGGCAGGCACTAGGCGTCGTTCAGTTCCTATTTTTAACTCTAACCGCTAAAATTATATCTTTTCAATCACACTACCAACCTCAAGTTTAATCAGCAACAGAGTTCAAAAAATTGTTGTAGTTGTTGATAGTGCTTCGGGGCTGTTGCCCACTGCACACGTGACATAAATAATGTTTTCAAACACTCACAATCGCTTAATCTTTCACAACTATATTGAAAGGTTGGCTTAATTTAGGGCAATCTTTGAAGATGACCAGGACAGGTTCTTGGCTTAGGGTTTGTAGGGAGACTGTCACTGTCCCATTCTTATCAGCAGATAAACTGAAAATCAGTCAGCATTATAAATACATTTCGAATTAAGACAAAAAAAAACAAAAAAACTTGATATTTGGTTGAAAAGTAAAGTTCATATTCAGATTGGGCGTTATATTCTAGCATAAAAGATGTTCCACATCATAATTTTTGAAAAATGTATTTTTGCATATATTTTTGGCTTCTATCTTTTTCAAAAAATTCTTCACTGCTTCGCGAAAAAATTTAAGCATTGCAATCTATGGTAATGTGAAGTCAAACACAAAGGACAATCTTTAGTAAAGAATGAACAACACAAATACTATAGAAAGGTCTTCGGGACGTTGATTTCTTGAAAATGAGTCTTAGAATATTGATACTTTCAGGGATAATTATTAAACGTTATTCTAGAGCTCTAGGATTATACAAGATATCGGGAAAAAATTAACTTATTCTATGAGAAGAACATATTAGGACCAAATTGAGATGTTTTTTTGCTTTTACAAGGTCAAGCCATAATCTCCAACTTTGCCCCCACCCATGTTCGGATTCAGCGTGGTCGATATAGTCAGAAACTATTGTCAAATTGACTTTGTCTTTCTGACCGCCTCAACTCAGAAATAAACGAGATACGCTTTAGTGGCTCCCGGACTATAAGGTGGAACATAGCATTTCGCGTTCAGATGGTCAATGAACAGAAGTCCAAAAAGCTAAAAGAAGGTAGTAGCCACTGTTATCAAACAGTTCGTGGTAACGAACTGTAAGTAAGGAACGACCCGACTCAATGGTAACCGAAACTCTAGAAAACGGGTTTTTGATACCAATAGATACATCAAAAGAATCAGATTTCAATGCTAAATTTAATATATAACTTTCATCAAATTCAAAAGTTATAGAACCTTAATGAAAACCATGCCATCAGATTCAGCATACCAGAGAACTCTACTGCAGAGGTTTCAAGCACCTATTTGCAAAAATGTGGAATTTTGCATTTTTTTTTTTGCCATAAGAAAGATCACCGATGCGTGTTTATTATTATTTTTTTCCTCAGGTGTGATCGTAACGCCCCAGTGTTCGTATCGATCGAATCGACCAGATCTTTTCCCAGATCTTATCGACTAGAATATTGTGGGGGGACTCATTGGAACGGAAATTAGAACTTCTAGTGCCCTTTTTAAGTGACCAAAAAAATGGAGGGTAACTAGGCCTCCTCCCACGGTCATTTTTTTCCCAAAGTCACCTGATCAAAATTTTGAGATAGCCAATTTGTTCAGCATGGTTTAAAATATGATAACTATGTCCTTTAGGATGACTTAATCCCCCGAAGTCCCCGGGGGGTGGGCTGAAAGTTATAAACTTTATTCAATGTTAACATATAGTATTGATTATTAGGAAGTATACAGACGTTTTCAGGGAGGATTTTTTCTGGTAGTAGGGGGAGGGGTGGGTGGTTCGGGGGTTATGTGGGAAGATCTTTCCATGAAGGAAGTTTTCATGGGAGAAGGGACATTGCTATGAAGGAGGCGCCAGATTTCCCAGCATTATTTAAAAAAAGATCAGAAGTTAAATATAAAAAAAACTAATTTTCCAACTGAAAATAAGGTTTTCCAACTGAAATAAGCTTAAAACGAACAGAAAATATTACGTGTATGATTGTGTTAACCCCCTAGTCAATACCTCGCTCTTTAAGCCAAAGATATTTTAGTATTTTCATAAGAGCTATTTATTCTAATTTACGGTCTTTGTGATTAAGGGGTCATTTTTAAAGAACTGGAACAAAATTTGAACTTTAGCGTAAAGAGCAAGGTATTGACTAGGGGGCGATCCCCCTAATATACGTATTAAAAATCTATGAATATAGAAGTTCGTTACGTAGGTTAATTCGTAAGTTATGTATATATATTACTAATAAAAACGTTCGTAAATAAAATTAAACAAGTTTCGAGAAAGCCATTTAACCAAATAAAAATAAAATTAATATGCAAATTTTGTTTTAATTATTCATGTACGGTGAGTTCAAAAACGTTCAAAAATTAAATAAAAAAACAAGTTTTTTTTAACTGAAAGTAAGGAACGACGTTAAAACTTAAAACGAACAGAAATTATTCCGCATATGAAAGGGGCTGTTCCCTCCTTAACGCCACGCTCTTTACGCTAAAGTTTGACTTTCTCACAACTCTTATTTTTTTCTAAACAATAAAAAACTTTAGCGTAAAGAGCGAAAACGTTGAGGAGGGGACAGCACCTTTCATATACGGAATAATTTCTGTTCGTTTCAGTTTTAACATCGTTCCTTACTTTCAATTAAAAAACTTGTTTTTTATTTAATCTTTCAAAAACCAGGTGTTTCGTATGAGACGTCTTGCAGCCAACTGGCAGCGAGTGTATGGTGTTGTACCGTATTTATACTGTTCGCTGAAAATTAAATATCCTCTTAAAACAAAACTTTTCGTGATACTTTAGATATCTATAAATATAGGTCGATACTTTGTATAAAGCTATATCATTTGAATATATGAATTCCGTTATAGAACCATCGACCATGATTCCTATATATATATATACGTTTTTATATCCTGTCAGATCACCTTTGATATATGAGTATATGTTCATATGATTTAGAAATCTATATATACAATTATATATATCCGTGGTATATCTCATAGCATATGAGCGTGTTTATCTCGATATATATATATGTATATAGATATATATATATATATATATATATATATCATCTCTAGATTTCGATATATGCTTTAATATACCCCCCTATATATTTCAGTCATTATCTAGTTATTGAAGAGTGAACTCCTATAATCGGATTACTTTTTCAAGTTAAAAGGCTTAAATTTGATATTGTTTTGGACTTTGCCATTCCGTAATTTGATGCAAGTGTAGACTTCTACGTGCGGATTATAGCATTCATTATGGTTGTCACTCAAGCAAAATTTGATGAAGGAATGAAACGGATTCAGGCGTTGCTGGATAAAATATTAGCAGAGCAGAAAAGTTTTTCTGTGTCAATAATTTCCCTTCAAGATGAAGTTAGGCAAATATCAGCTGAAAATTCGAATCTACGAGAGGAATCTAAAAATCTTCGAAATGATATAGAGCAAGAAAAATTGCGGAATAACGATTTGGAGAGTAAGCTTCTGGACATCGAAGTGACAGAAAGAAAGTTGAATTTGATTGTTCATAGTCTGCCAACTGAAAAGCATAATCAATCAGTGACTAGCAACTTAAAGTCTCTTCTTTCTGACAAATTGCAAGTTACCGAGGACATTTCTCTTACCAAGTGTTATCGCCTTGAGAGAAATAGCAGTTCAAACATCACTAGTAGGAAAACTAGTGTTCGACCGGCCCCTGTGTTTATATCGCTAGACACAGATCATAGCATTCAGGCGATTCTCAGTGAGGTGAATAAGTTGAAGGGTAGTGGAATTCGCATTTGCACTGATCTCCCACCAAAGCTAAATTTCCTACGGAATGATCTATTATCCAAGGGAAAGGACATGCGTGATTCGGGTTCGGTTCATCTTACGCGTATTAAACAAAAAGGGAGTAAATTATGGCTCGAGTGTAAAAAGTCTCCGTCTTCACAGTGGGCTAAGATTGACTAGTTACGGTGATTAATAATGACATTCGTTTGGTGAGATTATTTTTATTACTTTATGTAATGTTTCTGTGTTCATAGGATCTATTATTTTTATTTCTTGTGAGGTTTTTTGCCCATCTGTAGACTTATTATAAGTTTATTTTCTGTCTTTTTTGTTTGTTTCTATCATTTTTATTTCTTGTGATGTTTTTTGTCCCTCTTTAGCTTATTATAAGTTTATTTTCTGTCTTTTTGTGTGTTTCTATTTATATGAATTAATTGAGTACAATAATTTTTTATGCATCCTTATTTCATGTTACAATGAATAAGTTCAGTTTCTTTCTCTTGTTTCTATTTATTTTCAAGCAGTTTCTTTTTCTTTCATCATTATTTTCGAGTTCTCGCTGGTTCAGTTGTTTTTGCTACGGTAAGACTCAGACGGTGTGCATTTTGCGTAAGTTTCTGCTAGTCCTGATCATAATTCTGATTATTTACATTGGATGATAATTGTATTTGGGATAGACTGAGAGACCTAGAGTCTAACCCTTTTGACTTTTCCATTTTCCAGAGCCATGATAAATTTTTTGGAAATGAGATAAATGATGGTGGGCTAATTAATTTTCCAAAATGTAGATATAAATTACCTTCCGAGGTTTCTGATTTTTCCAGTACCGGGGTTGTGAGAACAGGATTTTTAAATCGTAGAGGTTTTTTTAGTTCACAGGATGATCTTGTCGATGTAGTTCATAAGCTATCTTGTCATGTCGTTGGATTCTGTGAGGCTTTTCTCATAGACACGGCTCCTCATATTGCTTTTCCTGGATATCAATTTACTTTCAAAAACCGACTGACAAGGCGCCAAGGTGGTTTGGCAGTATTAGTTAAAGATGGTATCTCTTTTCGACGCCTTGTAAATCTAGAAGGTTCTCATGAGGAAATGCTTTTTGAAGTAATGGTAACTGAAATTAGTCCTGGAAGAAAAGATATAGTTTTTTGCGTAGTATACCGACCTCCTTCTTCTCCAGTCAAGTCTTTTCTCTCTAAACTCCATGATTTTTTGCACCAATCTCATTTTCAAAATAAAGATGTTATCCTCTCTGGATATTTCAAAATTGACCTTCTAGAAGCTTCAAATGAAGCTTCTGTTGATTTATTGTCTTCTTGCTTTTCTGCATATCTGCTTCCTACTTGCCTGATACCTACAAGAATTTCACCTAGTTCTGCTTCTCTCATTGATAATATTTTTACATCTTTACCAGTTAAAGCAAATTTTGCTGTTTTAACTGATATATCGGATCATTTCCTGCTGGTTTCATATTTAGCTTTTACTTATAAATACCGCAAGTAAGTAGGGAACGTCAAGTACGGTTAATAAATAAAATGACATTGAAGCACCTGAATGAAAGCCTTGGTCTATTGGATTGGCAGGATGTAATATCCACGGAGGATACAGATGTGGCAACTGATACTTTCCTAAGAAATTTCAATTGCTGCCTTTATTCTAGTTGCCCATTTGTTACGAAGAAAATTTGCAGAGAAAAATTTCCTATAAGGCCATGGATAACGTCTGGAATTTTGATATCAGTTAATAAAAAAAAACAGTTATTTAAAAAGCAGTTAAAGAATCCAACTGATTATATTATTAAAAATTTTAAAATCTTCAAAAATAAATTAACCGCACTGATACGATTGTCGAAACATAGGTATTATAAAGAGTCTTTCGAAGAAGCTCAAAATTCTCCTCGCAAAACGTGGTCTTTAATTAATTCTATTATTAAAAAACAAAGGAATTCTAAGTTGCCTGAAGTTATTAGTTTAGAAGATGGATCGACGACTAACAAATTGGAGAAAGTGGCTGATGTTTTGAATACTTATATCGCTAGTATAGGAGAGAAAATTGTTTCATCAGTAATGAACCAGTTTGATTCACGCAGTAATAAACATTTTTCTTCATACCTTCCATCTCCTCAAAGTAATTCAATTTTTCTTACGCCTATTTCTCGGTCTGAAATAACAAAAATAGTGTGTGATCTAAATCCAGGTAATTCAGTGGGAATTGAAGGGTCTAGTTCTATAATTGTTAATGAAATATTGTCTGCAGTAATTTTGCCATTACAGCATATAATTAATCCTTCATTTCAGACTGGAGTTGTCCCGTCTGCTTTTGAAGAAGCAAGGATAATTCTTCTTCACAAAGGTGACTCTCCTGAAAACCCATCAAATTAACACCCTATTTCTATTTTATCAGCATTTTCCAAAATATTTGAGAAGGCAATTTATAAGAGGTTCTATGATTTTCTTATATCGTTTAATTTTTTCGCAAATTCCCAGTTTGGTTTTAGGTTTGGACACAATACTGAGCACGCTATCATTGCTCTCATCCAATATATTCATGAATGCTTAGATAGAGGTGAAATTCCAGCAACAATATACTTGGATTTTAAAAAAGCATTCGATACAATATCCCATTGTATTCTTTTTCGTAAATTGGATAATTATGGTGTACGCGGACCGGCGTTGGATCTAGTTAAATCTTATCTTGATAAGATAAAGCAACGAATAGATGGAGGTAATTTTCTCTCTTCGCCTGTTCCTCAGTCCTCGATGGTTGGGGTGCCTCAGGGCTCTGTCCTAGGTCCTCTGCTTTTTCTAGTTTATATAAATGATTTTCACCGCGCTTTGGCAATCCCATGTCTCAGCAAACATTTTGCTGATGATACGGCAGTTTCAATTTCTGAGAGGAATGACGAGGAGTTGGAGGCAAAACTTGATACTGCATTTTCTAATGTTCTTGAATAGTGTTCCGCAAATTTTATTGCTTTGAATTTATCAAAAACTAATTTCATAATTTACGGCAGGAAGTCAAATATATGCCCTCGTATTACCAGAGTTACTTCTTCAAAGTATCTATTATCAATATCTCGGGCGAATGTGATAAAGTACCTTGGACTTATGATTGATGAAAGCTTATCTTTTAAAACACACATTCAAAATATACGCTTAAAGATTTCAAGGAATGCTGGTTTAATGCGGAGGTTGAAGCATTATTTGCCCTACTCTGATTTACAAAGTATTTATTTTGCTCTGATTCAATCTAATATTAATTATTGTTCTCTAGTATATTTATCTACATTTAAAAGCCATATTAAACCAATACAGATTTTACAAAATAAAGCAGTAAGAATCCTCAAACTTTATATTTCATCGCCTATTTCACTTCCAAATAAGTCTTCTACAGCATCCTTATATACTTATCTAGATATACTTCCAGTTTCTCAACTATGTAATTTTGGAGCAATTATTTTCAAATTTAATTATGACATTAAGAAATTACCGCCATATTACCTCAATCAAAGTTTGTTCTCCCGATCACAAGATTTACATCGTTATAACACGTGACAAAAAAAAGAGTATCTACATTGACAAGTATAGTACTGAGGGATCTAAATTCGCCCCGTTTGTGTCAATAGCCCGGTGCTGGGATGCTCACAAGGATTTTATTGATAAAGTTTCTTCTATCCATTTAATAAAAAGGAATCTTAAATTTCATTTAGTTCAGGATTATTTTTAATTAAGTGTCTTATTAATATGATTAAGTTATTTGTTTGGATTTTTGTTCTATGTGAATGTGGGCCTCTCGGCTATCTTTTAGTATGAATTTATATTTAATAATATTGATCTCTCTTTTTTTTATATATATATTTATATTTATATTTGGATCCTGGGCTAGCTGCTACTTTCATATTATTTTTGTATTATTGTATCTTTGCCGTCGTAATTATCTTTGTATTGTAGCGTAAAATTTTTTATTGTATCTTTGTCTAGGCCTAGTTTTTCGAGCTTGTCTCCCCATGGGCCTATGTCAATTATATACATGTATATGTTAATAATAAAATGATTGAACTTGAACTTGAACTTGCACGAAAATAATGAAAGTGATGAAGGTGGTCTTTTATATCATCAAGTTCTGGTTGAACAATCTTCACCGTAATTACTATTAGTCTATCTATGCGAAACTCGCCCTCTGTGTCAATAAAATTCACTTTGTTGTTATTTATGGAGGAAAGAGCAGATAGGTGAATGCAGAGTTGGCTTTTGCCAGCTCCGGCCTCTTCATATACTTGTTTAATGTGACCCAGAACTATTACCTGGTGTAAGAAATTGTCAACGTGGGTTCTTTCCGTGAGAGTTCTAGGCTTTATCTCTTCGTTTACCGTATCGTCTAGACTTCTGACTCTAAGACTATGCATATCTGAAAAATAGGTGATTTTAGAGACTAGTTGCAAAATGTCATAGAAAATAATAGTCAAGAGAAAATGCAGGATTTAATATTTCTTTCTGAATTCCCTTAAGAATTTGTTCTAACATCAAAGGTGTTTTTGCTCGAAAATAATAAAAGAGATGAAGGTGTTTTTTTTTTATAACATATAGATCTGGTTGAAGGAACAATCTTCACAATAATTTCTAACAGTCTATCTTCGCGAAACTTGCCCTCTGTGTCAATAAAACACACTTTGTCAAACAAGTGTTGTTTCACGCCGATTTCAATGCACAAGTTTTATCGAGATTGAAGAAAACACACCGAAGAAGAGAATAAGTCTCCGTAAAAATCAGAGTAGGGGATTCATACTCTAAGTGCAACGGTGTCTTTTTTGTCGTATTAATCAGGGATAGATTATTCAAGCGAAAACTTACAGATCGAGTTACTTTTTTAAGCTAGGAAAGAGCGTACATAGCAGTCATGGATTTACGTAGCCTCTTGTCTAGGGGGGGGGGCAGCCGATTATGTGATAAAGAGAGGGGATAGGAAGCTGACGTTATATTGTCAGTTCACAAAACCTTACATTGCCAGCAAGCTCTATCATACCTATGAAATCTTTATTAATAATTAATCACCAAAAATCATCAATAAGCTTCAGCATTAATATACTTGGATCAGAACTAAATCTTTCCATGGCATTATGGATAAATGCTTCATGTTTGACTTTTATTCTGTCATTCCAGCTGTTTATTTCCATCTTTATAAACCATCTACCTATTATCAACTGTTTTTTAGCCATCTACCTTTTTCAACTGCTTTTTCAACCTTCTGCTTTTTCAACCATATGATTTTTGCGACCATATCTAGTGTAAATTTGAAGTTCTAGGAGGGGGGCAGCATCCCCCTGCCCCTCCCTCCCTCCCTACACCCATATTAGCAGTACATAGTCACTTTATACCATTCTAACCCACAAAAAAAGACGACTTTGACCTTAAAAGAGCCAAACTTGTATGGGACAAAATTCCTGACATAGCCCACCTTTTGATTATTTTGAAAAGCTATACGGGAAGTCTAAAAGCTTCAACATCATGGAGTTGTACAGCAGCAGATTATATCCCAATGCGCTTGAAACAAATCAAATGAAGAACAATTTGAAAGATTTACTTGAGCCACTGAGAACCGCTAAAAAAAATTTTTTTTTAACACTATTGCTTGGTCTAGGTGTAGCCTGTAGTTGTATACTCAAGGCCGAAAAGGTAAGGTTATGATTGAAAAAGGAGAGTACGCCAAGGTAAAAATAAACAGGTTAATGAGCAATAAAACGAAAAAGAACTTTTTTGGAATTAATGAAAAAAGCTATTTGAATAATATTGCTTGGTGTAGGACCAATAAGTAAAGCCAAAGAAGTAAGGTTAGGAGTGGAAAAGGAGTATATGCCAATGCACAAAGCAGGTTTAGGGGAACATAAATGAAAAAGAACTTTTTCAAAATCTTGTTTGAGAACTTGTTGGAAGCCCCTGTTACGGCCACTACTTGGTAACAGGTCTCGTGAAAAAGAATCAATTTACAGTTAAAGTTTTGACGGGTTGTTTATAATATAAAAATAAAAAGTACTATCGGTTTTAAAGTATGTTATCGATTGTAATAAAGATTTTATAAATTAAGAAAACTTCATATTTAGTATATATTATGATTGACTCTCGAAATGATGTTTTATTTAGATATTTTTTCATAGCTAAAAAGATTTTGAAGGAAAATGTATGAATTTATAGACAATTCTGAAACTGAATTGAAGAATTTAAACAGATCAACAAAAATCACAATTTTTGAAGAGCTCAAATATTGAGGTGTGGCCGTAAGTCTGCCCTCTATGAATTCGGAGCTCTGACATGATCCAGCCAATCCATGCCTTGAACGACCAATTTGAAATTTAATGTTAGTTATATCAGCATAATGAGTTATTAAGTAAATGGCTGTTAAAAGTGTTGTATCACGGTTTCCAACTCTTTTGTCAATCATTATGTCCCAGTCAGTGATGCCAATTGCCACTCCAACAAAATTATTGGTACTAATCAGGGTCTCTAAAAAGAACTACCTCCCAAATAATTTGCCACTTGTTGCGCTTCGCGGAACACCACTTAGCCTACTTACTTACCATTTATAACTTAAATGGGATGCAACTATATGTAAAAACCTTTCATCTCTGGATGTTCGTTTTCAGCAGCCTTTAGTATTGTAATGACACTGCTTTCATACTAACCATTTTCTTAAAAATGGGACGGAAAACTTGAACCAGTAAAAACACTACATTCCACCCCCCTAATATTCAGGTATATAGCTCAAATTATATAATTCCCTTGAATTTTTTCCATTTACGGACTTTCTCAGCGTTGTTATTAGTAGATAGCCAGAGCTCAGAGTGTTTTTTCACAGTAATTTTTTTTCTTATCTTAATATCAGCATCCAAAAGAATTGTCAAAATTTATCATTATTATATTTATTATTACGGTGACCATCTCCACTTTTAGACCTTTTCTTTTTAATTAAACAGAGAAAGCATAAGTGTAATTAGATGAGCAGATTCGAAAATCGGTCAAACAAACTTTCAGATGGTATATTCATTATAATGTGTTGCGTGAACTAGTTTCCTGATAGAATCAAATTCAAAATCATTTCAGAAAATGTAAAAAATGATTCAAGGCCACAGCCTTGTGGGTGTCTGTTTGCTGATTTTCCTCAGTTTATTTTTACATTCGGTCGCGATTTATCTATTTTTTTTTTTTACTTTGCATTGCAATTGGTTTTCTGTCATGAAATGAGATCAGGCACCTCCATCTGCAGTAATTTTACCAACTACACCAACAAGTTTCAAAAAGTTTCTCCAAACGCTAGATGGTATTGAGGGTCTTTTTCATCGACACTAGCACTAGCTCCCAATTTTGTAAATTACACACACTCTGTGAACAGTCCCTTAGCCTTGGCAAAGGGAACAGATTAGTCATGCCATCAGGCTTCTACAAGAAGATGCTAGCCAGTGGTTACAAAATGGCTCGTTTATTTAATAATTTAACCGCAGTCTTTTTTAATGGTTCTAAAACTAGGCGCTTGGGAAGTAGGGTTAACCATGCTCCCCAAGTCTAATTACACTTACCGACTGACTGAATACACAGGGACACCCATTAGAGAGGCACGGGGGGGGGGACAATTGCACTCCTAGATTTTGATGTATTTCTTTGTTGGTATCTCAGTACAAAAATTGAAAAAAGATTCCCCCTTCCTTAGATTTGAATTTTTTGTATTTTAATAAGGCATATAAAAAGAGATAAAGTCATCTATTTTTCAGATATCCCTACAATCTGATTGTAGATACCCCTACAATCTAATCGCTACATAGACCAAACCCCTTCCAGTAAAAAATAAGACAAAAAACAAACAAACACGACTGGTAATTCCCATTTCTGCCCCTATATTTTATGGAGTACAAACCTCAAATCTTCTGGGTCAATCGTCTTACCTCTACTAATTTCCACTAAACATTATTTGTCCTCCGTCTGCTATTGTTTTGCAAATTTGCACCCCTACAGATACACCAAAATATTTTCCCTCCTTACATAAAAGGATATTAAATCTTGCATTTTCTCTTGACTATCATTTTCTATGGCATTTTGCCACTAGTCTATAAAGTCATCTATTTTTCAGATATCAGTCTGCTAACAAACAAGTATGTGTCCTATAAGAGAGTCATGCTTACTCCCGCCATTTACCTGTGCCCCAGCCATTTAAACATTTGCCTCTAAATTACTTGGGCTGTCTATCTTGGCTTTTCTCTTTCTACAATTAGCCATGTCTTGATAACTTCAATACAAAATCAACGGACTCGGTCGAGGTCGAAGGCCTCAGAGCAATGGTAAATTGTGGGAGTAAGCATGACTCTCTTATAGGACACATACTTGTTTGTTAGCAGATTGAAGTTATCAAGTATTTTGCAGTAGGTTGCATAAAAACATGGCTAAATCTAGAAAGAGAATTGGTTTTTGAGAATATGTTTCTCATTTTGAAAAATTCTCTTTTTGCCTTAGCTTTGGATATATAGAGAAAAAGAACATTTTTCACAATTCTTTTCCGGCACAGAAAATGTAATTTTAGCATAAGGTAAATTTATGTAGCCTATTCTTAGTCATGTTTCAATTTTTGCATATATGTATTCTTATCTTAAACTACCCAATAGCTCTTTTCAGAGCTAACAAACTCAAACTTATGCTCGAGACATATGCTATCTGTCTTATGCCAAGACAGATAGTCCAAGTAATTGAGAGGCAGATGGCTAGGTCACGGGTAAATGGCGGGAGTAAGCATGGCTCTCTTATTGTGCAGATTCGGAAGTCTAGAAGATACAATAAACGAAGACACAAAGGCTAGATCTCTCACGGAAAGAACCCACGTTGACAATTTTTTACACCTGGTAGTGATTCCGGGTCACATTATAGAAGTATATGGAGAGGCTTGAGCTGGTAAAAGCCAACTCTGCATTCACCTATCTGCTCTTTCCTCCATAAATAACGACAAAGGGAATTTTATTCACACAGAGGGCAAGTTTTGCATTGACAGGCTATTAGTAATTATTGTGAAGTTCGTTCAACCAGAACTAGATGATATTAAAAAACACCTTCATCACTTTCATTATTTTCTTGCAAAAACGCCTTTGATGTTAAAATTAATTCTTAAGAACACAATGAAGCAGCAGATCAGATCAGATAAATTCTTCCCAGAAAATGTTTTGCTTACGATTCTGCCTGAAAAATACTCATTAGCATACTTTTATTTGAAGAAAGACTTGTTTTCATTTAGTTTCTAAGCCTTTTTAAGGTCCTTGGGGAATATCTCTGTGTGGAAAATACCCCTTCCTTAGAAAGTTTCTCCCCCAGAAATTTCCCATGGAGAATTTCTCCTGGTGATAATTCCTCCATGGAAAATTTCTCCCATGAAAAATCTCCCTATAAAGATCCCCGGAGAATTTCAACTCCGCTGAAAACTTCCCCCTGACAATTCTCTCTAAGTGTCTCCAGATTTACAATGGGATCAACAACAAGAAAGTAAGACAAATAACACAAATTTTATATACGAATTCTGGCAAATTCTCCAAATGCAGAATTTCCATCCCAATGGGAAATTCTCCCCATAGAAAATCCGTCCCCAGAAGATCTTCTCCCCCCCTTGTAAAATGTCGGTATACTTCCCTATAACAAATACTATATGTACACAATGGGTAAACTTCATAACTTCCGGCCCTTCCTCTGGTGGTTCTGAGGAACATGTCATCTCCAAAGACATATCTATTGTACCTTTCAACTATACTGAACAAAATGGTTATCTAAAAATTTGGATCAGACGACTTTCAGGAAAGAAGGGACAGGTGCTATTTGTTCTCCAATCTTTTGGTCACTTAAAAAGGACACTAGATTTTATAATTTTCGTTTGAACGAGCCCTCTTCCGATATTCTAGTACCATTGGTTCGGCACGAGCACCCCTGAAAAAAGCAACACCAACAAATAAACACGATTCCGTGATCCTTCTTCTGGCAAACACTACAAAATTTCACATCTCTACAGATAGGAGCTTGGAACCTCTACAGTGGTATTCTCTGATTCGCTGAATCTGATGCCATGATTTCCATTAAGAACCTTTGACTTTTAGGGGGTGTTTTTCACCTTTTTCGAAAATTTGGCAAATTTTATCATGCCCGTAGTCTTTGATGGGTAACACTAAACTTAATGAATGTTATATATTTCGAATCAGAACAATAAGCTAATTTTTTTAATACGTCTATTGATGCCAAAATTGATCCCGCATCATCAAGAATCAAAATTTATTCTTTTGTTAACTTTTCATCTCAGTAGATGTTTTTGCCTGACTATTGGAAGCCGGAAACGATTGTTATTGAAAAAGGTGCCTGCTTTCCTATTATCTTGAGTGTAGCGTAAAAGCAAGGAGAAATAAAATCGTTTATAGATGAACGAACACAAACTTGTAAAGAATTTCAAGAGTATTTACAGATAGTTAGTTGTCTATGGGAAAGAGCATTCAACTCCAAAAAATACAGTATAAAACGTAAAAAAATTAGTAGAAAGTAAGAAGTTAAGTAAAATTAGCGCTAGATAAGTAGTTTTAACATTAATTTGGGGGAAAACGACATTTTTTACAAAAACATATATCCAGCAGAGAAATATTCCATTTTATGTCATAAATTTTCAAAATATGTTCCTTTTATGTCCTAAATTTCTAAAATATGTCCCTTTTTTGCCCTATTATGTCATTGTGTCCTGGCACATAGGAATATGTCCTTTGGACATAAAATATGCCCAGTTGGCAACCCTGGTTGCCACATATACCGCATTTTGCGGTATAATACCGCAATTTGGAGAGAAAGGCCGCACTTTTTTCTGATTATAACGCAAAATGACTTTGATCAGCGTATTTATACCTCAAAATGACTGTTATCACTGAATTTAAGACTGAATGTATGACTGTTATCACTGAACTGATGAAAGTCGCAAAATGACTTTAACCAGCGTATTTATACCTCAAAATGACTGTTATCACTGAATTTAAGACTGAATTTATGACTGTTATCACTGAACTGATCAAAGTCGCAAAATGACTTTGATCAGCGTATTTATACCTCAAAATGACTTATCACTGAACTTAAGACTGAATTTATGACTGTTATCACTGAACTGATCAAAGTCGCAAAATGACTTTGATCAGCGTATCTATACCTCAAAATGACTGTTATCACTGAATTTAAGACTGAGTTTATGACTGTTATCACTGAACTGATCAAAGTCGCAAAATGACTTTGATCAGCGTATTTATACCTCAAAATAACTGTTATCACTGAATTTAAGACTGAATTTATGACTGTTATCACTGAACTGATCAAAGTCGCAAAATGACTTTGATCAGCGCATTTATACCTCAAAATGACTTTTATCACTGAATTTATACTAACTTAGTGTCACCGTACGGGAAAAGGGACAAATGTTTGCTCTCTACTTCCAATTATATATAGAAAAGAGCAAATATTTTACATATCTGTCAGGTGCCTGAATGAAAGTAATTTTCAACCATGAATATGATAAAGGTGTACAGGCACTGCAAAGCAGAGTGAATACTATACTAGAATTGAGTAAATAAGTAGTCTCGGGCTATCCTATCTTGCTTCTTTTGAGCATTATGAATTTGCTGAGCCATACTAGTCTGACTAAAATAAAAGCAACCAACAATGCTCAATATGCTCTTGTATTTCATTTTCATGAGAAGCTTCTTGTCAACCTAAAAACTAACCTTTTCTGAGTGGATATTGACTAGACAATAGATCAGTCTGTAGCCAAACAACTCTGTTTGTTTCTGTAATGTCATAATGGATTTACTGGTAGATTCACTTGCTCTGTTAGAGTGTAATCATGGATCAGTATCTGTTATTTTCAGTCAGTGGGTTGGAGGGGCGGACTATGTTCAAAAGAACGGCGTTCCCATTCAGAACCAGATTGGAGATTTCACCACCAATGGGAATAAATCACATAGTCAAGAGGTTTGTTGAAGAATCTAGTTCCCATTCACAACTAGATTGGAGATTTCACCACCAATGGGAATAAATTACCTAGTCAAGAGGTTTGTTGAAGAAAAAAAACCGTGGGTTACAGTTGTAAAATTTAGCTGTCATTAATATGCCCTGTTGCAGGTCGTAATTGTAATCACTTTTAACACAGTGCAAAATGACAAGATGTATATAGGAATAAATATATCTGAGTCTTTACTCAGGTGGAACAACACATATTCCTTGCTTTGGCTCCCATCTGTTGGCTTTCATTTGAAAATTCGACAAGGCGTATACTCGAGTTGTGGGGTACTCACACGTTGTATTGGGACGCTTGTTACTACATATCTCTCACATGTGAACATCAAACAAATTCTAGATTTTTTTCGCTTCTCTGAAAAGATAAACGACTTTCTCTATTTTCTGACCTCTCCAGTTACGAGCTAAGAGTTCCTAGTCATCAGTAATTCTTTTAGTACTATACCTCTGGCATACGGAATATTGCAAAGATGGACCAGGAATGGTAGATCATATATATGGAGTGTAACTTTATCTGAAGATTTAAACCTTGAAAATTTAGACGAATCTGACATAGTGGTGCGTTGGTACCATATTCTTACACTAAAATCTGCAACCGGAGCAGTAATGTTTCCAAACGTTTGAAAATTGATACAATACTTTTTCGTTGCCAATATCAAACGTCATTGCTGACCGCCTTTTTTGTTTTTTAGAGGAAGTCGAAACTGGCAAGCAAAATCATCTTAGTTCAATAAAACGTCAGCAAAATCATCTTAGTTCAATAAAACGTCAGCAAAATCATCTTAGTTAATTAAAACGTCAGCAGATTTATTTGCTAACTCTTTCGTTGAAATTAAAAGCGGAATGTGGTCTGAACCGTCAGCAAAAAGAAAGGTCAAACCATGACAAGGGGGGCTAGAACTGAGACTTGTTAAACGTGTACTTCAAGTGGACGGTAAAGCAACCTCGAGTGACAGCACTGCTGTGAATCAAAATTTTTGCATAGTGCGGCCAATGTAGGTCTTGACGAGCATGACCACGCTGTCTGATACCGAGTGACCTTTTTTCTGCCTATGCGAATGATTCCTTTTAACGTTCCAGTATCTTTAATATGATAATTGTCATTAATATCTAGTCGTGATCATAGTAACGCTCTTTCGCTAGCCATATTGTTTTCTATTTTTCCATCTTTTTTTCAGACAATGCAACATCTCAGTGTCATTGTACATTATTTCTCCATAAAAGCTGAAAGAGTTACTTTTGGTATAAAAAAATGGCCTTAAGGTCACCACAAACCTTGTAAGTGCACATGAAGCTAGATGCAATCTCTTCAGGCCTAGTTCTCATGTCTCCAAATACTTTCAACATTTGATTTTGATCAGTCATTTTAACTAGGGTTTGTCCCGGTGATGGAGTCAAGCTTCGGTAAAGGAAGGGGGGGGGTTCAAGAAATAAAGTTTCAAACAATTATGTCTTGGCACTTATGTAGACAAGGGTGTCACTACCTTCTTTGCCTTGGGGCAAGGGAAGTAAAAATATGCTGTCAAATCAAAAACCGAACCATGCTGGGGATTTTTTTAAGCAAGTAAATGATATGCTCTCTTCAAAAGTTGAAAATTGTAGAAAAGCATCACTACACATTGTATTATTTTTTACATTTAAAAAAAAATATATTTTAAGGAAGTAAGTTTTGTAAAAACTTCGTTTTTATCACAAAGCGTCTAAAATTAAAAGAGGAAAAAATGAGCATCTGGTTCGAGAATGTCGTTTTGCATATTTGCTGAGCCAGTAAAAACTTTTCAATCTAGCATTTTCGTCTTTTGGAGTGCCTCAAATTGTCTACTTTGTTAAAAAAAGGGAAATTTGGCGGAAGACTGGAAGTGTAGACTGGCATATTTGTCTCTTTTTTTCGTTTTCAAGGCCGGTATATCAGATAATCCAAAAATAGAAAAAGGGACAAAAACGAAAGTATAAACAGTATTCCTGAAAAAAGCGCCAAAAATGAAACAAATATTGATAAATAAACTTTTAATCTAGTTTAAAACAGACAAGATTAGATTATCCTGCTTCCAATTTTCTAGAGAACGGATGATCTGGACGAGCTATTAGTGACGAAGAACAAGTGAGAGTGCCAGAAAGTGGGGAGAAGATATGAACTTATCATTGGGGACTATGTTTCGCTTTTTATATGGGGTGGGTATCTGGGGGATGTCTCTTTTTATTTTTATTCTACCTTTCTTGTTCAAAGTCCATGGCAAAATCTACCACTTAAGAAAAATAATAGTATCAATTTGCAAGAAAAGTAGCAAAGAATTGATTGCTTTTAAAAAGTAAGTTTTTTGTTGAAACTAGTGACGATGTAATTGCATTACGGATATCAAGATATACCATAAATTATACCGTTTTCCAGTAGAAAGGATAGTCCTTTTTTTTGCGTGTTTCTCAGGTTTATCCCCAGTTATCAGAAATTCACCAGCCAAATGGGATAATTCATAGATCTAAAGACCAATATGTGATGAAACCTTGTGAAATCTTGAAATCTTGATGAAATCTTGTTGATGAAAACCTATCTTTCAAGCGTCACATTAATTTTATTAAAATGAAGTCTTGGTATTTTAAGGAAAGTTAAACATACTTTTCTCGGATCAATTTTGAAAATCTTTTTTCATTGCTTGATCCAATCTTACGTTTCTTACTGTCCAATAGTGTGGATGTCAATCTTTCCTTCACTGTTAAAAATACTTTTTCTAAGGTTTACAATAAAGCTAGAAACCTCATTCAGGAAACTAATCGTTCATTAGTTATCCCATTACATGATCTTGAGTCACTATATATTCTTTCATGTGCATGTTTTACTTTTTCTCAGCTTAATGGTGAACTCCCTCGGCCCCTAAGTGCCCCACTATCTTTTACCTCTGATCAAAATAATTCTAATCTTTGCAATATGACAAATAATGTTCAAGTTCCATTTATTCCTTGTATAAGATCAGATTTTAATCCTCTAATGGCGTGTCATACTGTTTGGAATAAGTTGCCTGAATCAGCTCGAGGGTGCCACTCATTCGGTTCGTTCAAAAAAAATTGTTAAAATATCTTTGGCTTCTTAGAAGTTATTTATATTTGTGTTTTTTTTTTTATTATTATTATTTTTTTGGAGTCTATTTAATCTACTTAATTAATTTAGTCTATTTAATTCATTTATTTTTGTTTCTATAGTCTTATTTTATTTATATTTTCTTTTCTTCTCCTTTTGCTCTTCTGTCTGTGAGTATGTGACCATTTTAAGTTTTCTTCTGTTTTCCATCTCTGAGTAAATAACTCATTTGTCTTTCCCCTTCTTTACAGGCCAATGAGTCTTCGGGGGAATAATAACATGGAATATTGTATGTGTATTTAATGAAGAATAAATCTTATCTTATATAAGGTAAAGTTTTGAAAAGTAAGGCGCAAACCTTTTGGAAGAGAATAAATTTCATCTGGGGGTGAACTGAGGTCTGGGAGGGGCAGTTGCCCCCCCCCGGGGGCAACTGCCCCCAATAGCAAATTACGTCTCTGCTGAAGGTCACAGATTATAGCCACGAAAAGGTAAAAAGTCACAAGTTCTGTTCTAAAAGGATTGCAAAAAAAACATTTTTAGTGATTTTGCAAATGTCATCGCCATAACTGTCATTTTAAGCCACCGTTACTGGAAGAATAATAAATATTTTATAGAAAAATGTAAAAGGCTGAATAATGAATAATATCTTTGAATATATCGGTCAAGCACAGCCCACTAAATTTCCAATAACTTAGAACTCAAATCTAAATGCAATTTACAGCGAAAATTCCATCCCTTTTTTGCGTACAAATTTCCGTCTACCTAAATTTTAACCAACATCAAATGCAACCCGGCAAAGTTCGATTTTGCGCAATTCCACGGGAGTCGAATTTTATACAGAATTAGGGCCTCTACTATCACCGATTTTTTCGTAATTGCTCTGAATTTATCGGAAAATAATCCCCCCAAAACTGTTGTGAGTTCTTCTAAATCCCCCAAAAACTGCCGTTAACGATAATTAGTTTCGTTTTTCTAATTAACGTTCCTGTATCTACAAGCGTTAGTTCGGGAGGGGGGGGGGAATTACGGAAAACGCAAGATCCTTTCGGGGAAGTTTAGAAAAACCTCAAAAAAGTTGGGTATAGATAGATAGATAGATAATTTAATACGAAATATCACAAACCGGATAAATAGTCGCATTTACAAAAAAGTTATTAAAACTATTTGTTGTAATTTTCAGTGAAGTATTGTCGGAATGAATTTTTGTAGCGTTTCGTGGCACTTGGATTGCTTGGTGGTAGTTGGGTTGTGTGGCGGGTCTTTGGTCGGTTATCTTGTCTGATATCAGGTGGGAGAAGGTCGCGGTGTTTGGGGGAAGTCAAGATGGACTGGCCAAAGCTCATGAGGAGCTCGTGTCTTCTTTGTTCAAGTGTTGTGAGTTCTAGCTTCGCCAGACATTCCTCATAGGGCACTTGGCTGTCTCCTAGAATGATGCGCAAGGCTCTCTTTTGAATTGTTTCGAGCTTATTGCTCTGCTCTTTTGTGAGACCAGGATGCCAGACAGGGCAGGCATATTCTAGGATTGGTCGCATGCGGCTCCTATAGTAGGTGACCAGGGCATTTTTGCTGAGTTGAAAGCGACGTAGCTTTGTCAGTGACCTAAGCAGAGGCATAGCCTGGGACAGCAAGTGATTTAAGTGGTCATCCCAAGTCAGTTTATCATTGAAGATAACACCCAGGATCTTCATTTTGTGAACTGCCGGTATGCCGACGTCAGGCAAGGCCGGTACGCTGTGCTTTAAGAAGGAAATTCTCATTATTGCCGACTTGGTCCTGTTGATGCTGAGTTTTCTTTCTAGGTAGTCCCGTTCGAGCTTCACGACCATTTCTTCTAGGTTAAGGATTTCACACAGTCTTTGTAGCAGCATCATTGTTAGGTCGTCTGCGAACTTCGCTCTGTCTCTGTGCCATTTAGCTATCGTGTTGCAAAGCAACAGGAAAAGGGTCGGACCTATTTTTGTTCCTTGAGGAATTCCACATGTAAGGTCTGTAGAGTCTGACAGTTCGCCTTTGTACCTTGTTTTTTGCTTCCGTTTTGAAAGGAAGCTTTCTACTATCTTTCTCAGGAATTCGTGAAAATTGGTCATGGACTGTAGAATCTCCTCGTGGCTAGACGTATCGAACGCTTTCCTGACGTCCCCTTGAAGGAGGTCGACAAATGCCCCGTCAACTTCTAGGTGACTTAGGATAGTCTCGACGATCTGGATAAGGTAGTGACTTGTACTGCACCCTCTTTGGAAGCCATACTGCCGGGAGTCAATTACTTCGCTGAGTTCCTCCAGAAGCCATCTGTTTATGAAAGTTTCGAATACTTTCGAGAGTAGCGGCGTGAGTGAGATTGGTCGGAGGTCTCCAAGTTCTTTGGGGTTTGTGACTTTGGGAACAGGGATTACGACTGCCTCCTTGAGCGGCTCAGGAAACGTCCCTGTTATCAGTGACTGGTTGATGATGGCAGCTATAGGCTCTGATAGGTAAGGAGCGTTTTCATTGAACAAAATTGACGGTGGATCCGCTGGGTGAGTGGCTTTCCGCTCAGGAATCTTTTCTAGGACCCTGCACACTTCAATAGGCAGAACGACTGGAATCTCAGATATCTTGGCACTGAATGCACTCGTTTCGGCTGAAGGGTTGGATCTGCAGATTTTGGCAAACCACTCATTGAGATCATTTGCAGTGACCTGTTCACCTTTATCTTTTTGTATGTGAAAGGTCGTCGGGCGCTGGGGGCTTATTAAATCTCTAACTGTCTTGTCTCATATAGCTCTTAATATGTTTTTTCAGTGTTTTTTCGATCTAAATTAACCATATTAATAATTATATTATGACCCATTGGTCTAATACATGTCCTCCAATTTGTGTTTAAAAGTAATTGCGAAAAAAAAGGAATTTACAGATTAAATATCAAAAATTTATATATTAATATTTCATTTAATAGTTTTTTTTTCAAAGAAAATACTAAAAATACTATGAGAATAAGGACAAATGATAAAATCAAATCTCAATAAATTATTGAGTTCAAGTCGTAGCTAAAACTTAGGAACACAAATTGGAAAACTCACAAATATGGCTCTTAATATGGCTTTTCAGTGTGAGAAACTTCATAATTAAGACCAAACAGTTGACATTGTGTTCAAATTGGTAACTTTCATTTTCTTAATGTAAGAAGGTCAATTCTTGTATAAAAAATTGGACGTGTAAGAGACACACACAATTAGATATTTAAGAAGATGTCTTTTATTTTCTAATTCAAACGTAACTATCCACAATACGCTTTAAATTCGGTCCAATTATAAGAAGAATTCTCCTTCAATGATTATTGTCAAGTCTGGTAGAAACTTGTTATTTTCAGAGAAAAACTCTAACATGCATATATTAATATGGATTTTATTTTGGTTTTCTAACGACAATTTTCAAAAAACGATTTAAATATTTGTCCTTTATACTAATTAATACATTTCAAGTATGGATGTGTAGTCTGTGATAAAAAAATGTAATAGACTGTGAAATTCTCACAAATATATCTCTTAATAGGTGATTTTATAGTGCAAACAAACGACAATCCAAACATACCGATGACATACCGTTCACCGGATAATCAGTAATTTAAGGCTCGGATAGAGGCGCAGGCTTGGC